>NC_135235.1:58070208-58370208 GCF_051348905.1 Ranitomeya variabilis | reverse complement strand
TTGGACTATAATGTTGTGCGGAGATGGCTGCACAGCAATATGTGTACATGGATATAAAAGGATATAACTTGTATGTATTAATCTAATTTATATTGATGGGTACGGTTTATTACCTTGGGTTTGCACTGTGGACTATTATCTTAGTCTGGCAGACCTAGCATGTCACATAGATATATATCACGGTCTATGTTGTGCTCACTAACTTATTATTTCCTTCTTCTTGTGATACACTATATGCCTATGTTCTGGCATTTCCACTTATTTTTCTATTGTATAGGCTTTAGCCGCTATGGTTTCGGTATCCAGCCCTATCTTTTTCCCTTGTTTGTGCTCTCTCCCCACCCCCTTATATCGCTATACTCCTGCTTTCTTATTTGGTCTCCGGCTATGGTTTGGCCTCTACGTTCCTCTTATGACACATATGGATCCTGCCGGCTGGTACTGCGCACGCGCAACGCGGTCCTATCCGGTATCGCGGTGTGCGCATGCGCATGTTACCTTTCAGACTCCGCATTATTCGGGCCGCCCGGCGGCTATTATGACGCGATGTGCGCCCTCACCATCCGTTCCTGGGCCCCACATGACGTTCCACACAGCGGTAAGCAATTCTCTTCATTTGGCCAGCTACTTATACTTTGCTATGCGCGCCTTTCACCACTTCCCCTGACGAAGCTGCTGCGGCAGCGACACGCGTTGGGTTAGCTCCCGCCATACCGACCCGCATTTTTGGGCTATTTGGCCCGTTTGGCTCCCTGGTTCATGGGGATGCCAGTTTTGCCGTGAAAACCCTCTGCTACCAATCCCTGCTACGTGCTGCGGGCTCTATTGGACTGATTACAGGTTGTATTCACTGCCTTTGTGCAGCTCTATGGTTAGTTCCTCTGACCTAGGGACAGTCCACAGCATGGTCACCTATTCTGGGTGCTTCAGTCTTTATATTGGTCACGTGACTTTAGCCCAAACAGATACTTCATGCAGGGTTATGGATTTGGTGCAGATAGGGCTATGAATATGTCTATTAGGTATTGTCGGCATCATTGGGACTGTATGGACTATTGGGTATGATGTGTGGGTTGATTTGGATATCATGTTTTAAATGTTTTTAATGTGTTTTTTTGAGGTGTTGAATAAAGGTGCTTTTTCATATTCATAAACGCATATAGCTGGTTTCAATAATTGTGGTAGTGCATACCATATTAGTCCTTCTTTTCTTGGTTGATATGGAGCCTGAAAATCAAAAGTTCAAAACATTGTTACCCTCTTCCTCGTCATTGTATATGGATCCCTAATTTCATGTGTCACTTCTAATATCTTTTGCATCCTGTTTTTGAAAATTTTAATATAGGACATTTGGTAGATTGCAGACAAAACTTTGCCGATATGAAGGCTTATTGTACTCAATAGAGACCATAACCTCCTGTGTGAAACTACTCTATGATGACCATAGGAGGAATAAACATTTTTACATCAGTCAGGTTCCGGAAAATATGTTCTCTTATGTAAAGTATTACTGGGAGATTAGGCTCCATCTGCCTCCTTGAAATGTCAAATGGTTCATCTTCAGTCACCCAGGTCTCCAAATTCAGGCAAGGTGGGTCAAAAGAAAATCACTACTAGCCATAGATTTCCATTTACTTGTCCTGTGTTACATAAACAACCATAGAATGTGAATGCATGTTGTGTAATATGTCATTTCTTCTGTGGTGGAGCTGAAGGGAAAATTAACCCTTACTTCTAGGTTTCCCACATAGAAAAGCTGATTTCTGGGGGTTCTAGCACAGGAAATCTTAATGGTCAATTTAGTGCCAAAGGAACCTTCTATCAAGTAGAATAAAGTGATTGCAGGGACCACATTCTTAAAAGGTGATGGGCAGGGTTTATAAGCTCAAAAAAAAATGGTGACAAGTTCCCTTTAAATTGAAGTTGTCAGCTTCCTCGGGCCCCCCCAAACCACTCCCATATATTTACTTAACCCTTAATATATTTTCAAACAAGTCCCCTTTGGTGGCTTATTATTTTGGGGATCACCATAAAATTGTATTTATAGTTTGGCATGTGCTATACTAATTAGTGGGTGACCAGTCATGGAGGCATAGCTTCCCCTGGACTTATCACCAAGCCACTAATGTTATAAAACTCCTATCTATGGGGTGAGTTACATAATTTGCAAGGTCGGTGTCACCGGTGACTCTTTGCAAGTCTCTGCCTCCCTAAGTGAGGTGTATGCACCCCGGCACCATCAGCGTACTACGCCAGCACAGCGGGGCAACAGTTATGCATGGTCTCAGTCAACCATTACTGCCGACTCTCCAAATCCCACGCCTCGTTGTGTCCTACATCACCACCGTCTTCCTAGACATGCAAAGTGCGTGATAAACCCGGGGTGCGTACACACAGCTTCACTGTGTATTGTCAGGGAGGTAGAGACTTGCAAAGAGACCTGGTGACACCGTTCTCACAAATCAGGTCACTCATACCCACAGGGGTCTGATAACATGATTATTGGGATAATTAGCCTGGAGAAAATAACACTCTCATGACCATTCACCAATAATTAGCATATCACAGGCCACGTTCCAAAAATTGGCATGGCTTCATGGTGATAGACAAAGCAATAAGCATCCAAAGAGACTTCTTTGAAAGTTTATTAAAGGTACCTTCACACGAAACGACTTTGTAACGATATCGCTAGCGATCCGTGACGTTGCAGCGTCCTCGCTAGCGATATCCTTTAGTTTGACAGGCAGCAGCGATCAGGATCCTGCTGTGATGTCGCTGGTCGCTGAATAAAGTTCAGAACTTTATTTGGTCGTCCGATCGCCGTGTATCGTTGTGTTTGAAAGCAAAAGCAACGATACCAGCGATATTTTACACTGGTAACCAGGGTAAACATCGGGTTACTAAGCGCAGGGCCGCGCTTAGTAACCCGATGTTTACCCTGGTTACCAGCGTAAACGTAAAAAAAAACAAACAGTACATACTCACCATCTGATGTTCGTCAGGTCCCTTGCCGTCTGCTTCCCACACTGACTGAGCGCCGCAAAGTGAAAGTACAGCACAGCGGTGACGTCACCGCTGTGCTCTGCTCTCACTGTACGGCGGCACTCAGTCAGAGCAGGAAGCGGACGGCAAGGGACCTGACGGACATCAGATGGTGAGTATGTACTGTTTGTTTTTTTTTACTTTTACGATGGTAATCAGGGTAAACATCGGGTTACTAAGCGCGGCCCTGCGCTTAGTAACCCGATGTTTACTCTGGTTACCCGGGGACCTCGGCATCGTTGGTCGCTGGAGAGCGGTCTGTGTGACAGCTCTCCAGCGACCAAACAGCGACGCTGCAGTGATCGGCATCGTTGTCGCTATCGCTGCAGCGTCGCTTCGTGTGAAGGTACCTTAAGGGTTGAATAAAGATGGCATTGGTTTAGGGGGCTCAAGGAAGATGACAGATTCCATTTAATTGAACTTTCTAGAGGAGCGACAAACATGTATAGAGATTTTTAAGGCTACGTCCACACAGTCAGTAATCAGCAGCGCTTTGGATGCAGCATGTCCGCTCCGCCCAAAGCGCTGCCGGCTTTTGAACGCAAGTGATTTCGCATGTGTTCATTGATCCATGTAGAATCACCGCAAATTATTACATTTGCAAACATTTCTACATGTCTGCTTTTTTTTTTAATTTACCAAATGGCTGCAATGAAACAAAGAGTGAAAAATGTAAAGGGATCTGAACACTTTCCGTACCCACTGTATATCCAGCAATGTGGCTCACATATCCAGTCCCATGGCTTATATATCCAGCTCCATGGCTCAAATATCAAACTACATGGCTCATATATCTAACACTATGTCTCATATTTCCAGTGTGACAGATGTCTCACATATCCAGTAACATGGTTAGGTATCCAGCACCATGGCTAATATATCCACCATCATGGCTCATGCAGCACCATGTCTTATAATAGTGTAGCGCCCCCACTGCCGCAGGGCCGAGGGGTACCCGGTACCGGGCCTCTGAGTCTCTGTTCTGGGGTTGTCACGGTGGCTAGACCCGGTCCGTGACCCTGCTGAGGGGCGTACAATAAAGGTGGAGGTATGGTGACGATGTTATGGTGCGGTGAAGTGCCGGTCGCAGTAAATAATGAGGACACCAGGTTGCAGTCTCTTTACCTCTTTACTGAAGGCTTCAGGATCCTCAATCCGGAATACGGTTAACCAGGCTGCGCAAGTCCGGCCGGTCCGATGGCACCTCCAGAGTTCCCTTTGCAGGTGGAAATCTATGCCTACCTTCTAGCGCTTGTGTGTTGTGGTCCTCCCCTGCTGTGCTTACGGGATAGTCCCCACAACTGTTGTGTCTGTTTCTCGTGTTCCCTCACAACTCGATTCTGATGTTCTTCTTCGTCCGCCAGATGATATGGCTAAGACGCACCCGTATGACAGGTAGGCCCGGAGTTGTTCTTCCTGGACTCTAGTGTCGCCCTTCTCCTGTTGTTGCCCCCCTATGTCTTCGTAGGTGATTTGTGTGAGACAGCCCGCCTATAGCTGACTGTCCTGCCGTAGGTTTGAAGTTAGGCCTGGAGCTCTATACTTCCTCGGCGTTCCGGCCACCGGTTACGCGCCTCAGTAGGATGTTGCCTCGTCTTACAGCACGACTCCTACTGGTATTCTTCTGTTGCGTTGATCTCGTTTCTCACTCAGCACAATAAACCTCGCTTCTTGTCCTTTCTTAGGGCACCGCCGCTATTTAGTGCAGGCGCGGTCCCGTAACGTTCTCTCTGTTCGCTAGGCCTCTGCCAGGATCCCACCCCTGACAGGGGCCCCACTGAGTCTCTCCCCACAACACCCCCTGCCACTGGATGTTGCCTGTTCGATACCCAGTCAGCTTTCTGTCTAACTTCCTATCCAACCCCCAGTTTTACCAGATTGTGAGGAGTGGCCTAATACATAGTACCCTTAGCTCCCCCTGGAGGCCAGACTGTGAAGTGTATTGGTGTCTGTGATACCTGGTCAGGTGAACTCCTTCAGTGCAATCAGACGTACCACAGCCCCCCTTAGCGGCGTAGCATCAGTACTGCAACGACCAGCACTCTGGGGCGCTGCAATAGCAGCACCATGGCTCATTTATCCAGCACCATGACTAATATATCCAGCACCATGGCTCATATAACCAACAATATGTCTCATATTCCCAGTGCGATGACCCATATGTCCATCATCATGGTTCACCAGCACCATGACTTAAAAAGCCAGCACCATGTATATTATATCCAATCCAATCTCATATATTCAGCATCATGGCTCTTAGTTCTAGCACTATGGCTCATACAGTGGGGGAAGTGTTTGATCCCTTGCTGATTTTGTAAGTTTGCCCACTGACGAAGACATGAACTATAATATGCTATAATGTTAATTTTACATTGAGAGATAGAATATCAAAAATAAAATCCGGAAAATCACATTGTATAAATTATATAAATTTGTTTGCATTCTGCAGTGAGAAATTAGTATTTGATCCCTCTGGCAAACAAGACTTAATACTTGGTTGCAAAACCCTTGTTGACAAGCACAGCAGTCAGATGTTTTTGTAGTTGATGATGAGGTTTGCACACATGTCAGGAGGAATTTTGGTCCACTCCTCTTTGCAGATCATCTCTAAATCATTAAGATTTTGAGGCTGTCACTTGGCAACTCAGAGCTTCAACTCCCTTCATAAGTTTTCTATGGGATTAAGGTCTAGAGACTGGCTAGGCCACTCCATGACCTTAATGTGCTTCTTTTTGAGCCACTCCTTTGTAGCCTTGGCTGTATGTTTTGGGTCATTGACTTGCAGGAAGACTCATCCACCACCCATTCTTTATGTCCTGGCAGAGGGAAGGAGGTTGTCACTCAGGATTTTATGGTACATGGCTCCATCCATTCTCCCATTGATGCGGTCAAGTAGTCCTGTGCCCTTAGCAGAGAAACACCCCCAAAACATAATGTTTCCACCTCCGTGCTTGACAGTGGGGATGGTGTTCTTTGGGTCATAGTCAGCATTTCTCTTCCTCCAAACACAGCTGTTCCGTCCGTGCCCGTACCTCCGTGGAGCTCCCGATGGGGCCTCCGCTCTCTCTCTGCTTCCTGCTGCCCTGCTGCAGTCTCTGGCCTTCCTCCTGCTTCCTGGCGCATGGCAAGCACTTCCCCGGGTATGGTGCTGAGGGTCCGTGTGCATTTTTTAAAAATATGCTATTAACCAATCATGTTATGCTGTGTGTTATTTCTGGCCCCTCTGCCATAGAGAGGGCGCCGGAGCAACAAGTGCTTCCTGTTGCTAGTTTCCGGTTCAGTGTTCCGTTTGCTCTGAGCTCTCCTGTGCTTTACCTGTATCTTATCTGAATACGGCTAATACTGTTTGTCTCCTCAGACTACCGGTGATTCCATATACTGTATCTGGGAAGATACCTGCACTGCCTGCATTTCTACTAACCGGTCCAGAAGTCTGACTAACCCGTACCCTGGACTACAACAGTATTGACTGTGCCAGCTCCGTCCTTTGCTCCCGTCTTCTGTTATCCAATTTCATCATTACCTGTTATCCCTGCCTGATATCCTGCACCACTGGGCCAGCTTCCACATGTCTGGGCTCTGTCTGTAGGTAGCGCCTGTGCCCCCTGGGCATTCCATTCTGACCCTGTTCGAGGGGTCTTACTTCGGGTGTCCGGGGTTCACATAGTTACACCCCATGCTTTTGCCTCGGTTCGTGATTCCGTGGTTCCACAAAAGAAAATTTAAATAAACGAATGTGCACTGCAACATCTGTGCCTCTGCTTCCATTCGTTACAACGGCGAGTTCAGTTAATGCCAAAGACCTCATTTTCTGTCTCCTCTGACCACAGCACCTTCTCCCAATCACTCAGAGAATCATCCAGGTGTTCATTGGCAAACTTCAGACGGGCCTGCACATGTGCCTGGAGACGGTGTTCTTTGGGTCATAGACAGCACTTCTCTTTCTCTTGAGTTAATGCCAAAGACGTCAATTTCTGTCTCCTCTGACCACAGCACCTTCTCCCAAACACTCAGACGCATCCAGATGGTCATTGGCAAACTTCAGATGGGCCTGTACATGTGCCTTCTTGAGTAGGGGGACCTTGCGGGCACTGCAGGATTTTAATCCTTTACGGCGTAATGTGTTACCAATGAATTTCTTGGTGACTGTGGCCCCAGCTGCCTTGAGATCATTAACAAGTTCCCCCATGTAGTTCTAGGCTGATCTCTCACCTTCCTCATGATCAAGGATACCCCACGAGGTGAGATTTTGCATTGTGCCCCAGATTAATGTTGATTGACAGTCATTTTGTATTTCTTCTGGATCGCCCCCACGTTAAGGGCAATGGGGTACTCGGTACCAGGTCTCTCTCTCGGTTCTGGGGATGTTACAGACGGTGGCCCGACCCAGTCCGTGGCCCTTTGAGGGACGTCCAGTAAAAGAGTTTATATATAAGGGAATTGTTTGTGACGCCACCTGTGGTATTCGGTCAGGGTGACCGACGCTGCTTAGGGGTCCGCTGGGGAGATGGAATGGCAGCTAGATGGTGTTTCTTCCCACAGGTGAAGTGTATCCCCAGGGCCTCCCAGGAGTGTAGATGGTGATGGTGGATGATGTAAGGCGCAGTGAATAACGAGGACACAAAGGGTGCAGTCTCTTTACCTTTACTGAAGACTTCAGCATCCACAGTCCAGAGTACCGTCCACAGGGCAGGCAGAGTCCGGCCGATCCGAAGGCACATCCAGAGTTCCCTTATCCAGGTGGAAATCAGTAGCCTTCCTACTAGCGCCTGTGTGTTGTAGTACCTCCCTGCTGAGCACCACGGGATAGTCCTCACAACCTTTGTAAATGTTCTTGATGTTATTTCTTCCTCACTGTCCCCCAGATGGTATGGATAGGACAACCCATATAACTGGGATAGCCTGGGGCTTGTTTGTAGGGACCTTAGAGATGCCCCTACCCCCACAATTTGCCACCGTGTCTTCTTAGGTATTAAGGTCGGGCAGCCAACTTGGAATTGACTGTCCTGCCGGTCTCTGAAGTAATGCGTAGAGTCAATTACTCCCTTGGTGTTCCGGCCACCGGCTACGCACCTCAGAAGGAGGCTGCCGATCTCGGGGCAGAACTCTTCTCGGTTTTATCTCCTTGTGCTGTGACTTCGTTTCTCACTCTCCACAATACAATTCCTTTCTTGTCCTTTCTTAGGATGCTGTCGCACGTGGGGCAGGCGCAGCTCCGTGTCTTTCTGTCTCGCTAGGCCTCTGTCAGGATCCCACCCCTGACAGGGACCCTCTGTCTGCAGCTCAGATGTTCCTCCTTTTCCCCCTGTCTGCCTGACAGGTGCTCACTGGGTCAAACCCAGACAGCGTCTGCCTAACTTCCTATCCAACGCACCAGTTTTACCCTACTGTGAAGAGTGCCCTAATAGATAGGAGCATGTTATGACCCCAGTGGACAGGGTCTCAGAGGAACGTGTAAGTCTGCAAGATACAAAAATCCAGCTCATAGGGCTGTGGTAACTGGGTTGACCAAATAGCTACTCCTAACGCCAACACTAGAAGTAGCCGGGGATCATGCCTACGGTGATCGCTAGATGACTCGCGCCAGCCGGAGAATCTAACTACCCCTAGGAGAAGAAAACAAAGACCTCTCTTGCCTCCAGAGAAAGGGACCCCAAAGCAAGATACAAGCCCCCCACAAATAATAACGGTGAGGTAAGAGGAAATGACAAACACAGAAATGAACCAGGTTCAGCAAAGAGAGGCCAGCTTACTAATAGCAGAATATAGCAAGATAACTTATCTGGTCAACAAAAACCCTATAAAAATCCACGCTGGAGATTCAAGAACCCCCGAACCGTCTAACGGTCCGGGGGGAGAACACCAGCCCCCTAGAGCTTCCAGCAAAGGTCAGGATACAGATAGGAACAAGCTGGACAAAAATACCAAACAAAAACAAAAGCAAAAAGCAAAGAAGCAGACTTAGCTTGAAAAACAGGAACCAGGATCAGAGGACAAGAGCACAACAGATTAGCTCTGATTTCAACGATGCCAGGCATTGAACTGAAGGTCCAGGGAGCTTATATAGCAACGCCCCTGAACTAACGGCCCAGGTGAGGATATAGGAAAAGACAGACGCTCCAGAGTCAAATCACTAATGACCACTAGAGGGAGCAAAAAGCAAAATCACAACAGTACCCCCCCCTTAGTGAGGGGTCACCGAACCCTCACCACGACCACCAGGGCGATCAGGATGAGTGGCATGAAAGGCACGAACTAAATCGGCCGCATGAACATCAGAGGCGACCACCCAGGAATTATCTTCCTGACCATAACCCTTCCACTTGACCAGGTACTGAAGCCTCCGCCTGGAGAGACGAGAATCCAAGATCTTCTCCACCACGTACTCCAACTCGCCCTCAACCAACACCGGAGCAGGAGGCTCAGCAGAAGGAACCACAGGCACAACGTACCGCCGCAACAAGGACCTATGAAACACGTTGTGGATAGCAAACGACACAGGTAGATCCAGGCGAAAGGATACAGGATTAAGAATTTCCAATATCTTGTAAGGACCAATAAAACGAGGTTTAAATTTGGGAGAGGAAACCTTCATAGGAACAAAGCGGGAAGAAAGCCACACCAAATCCCCAACACGTAGTCGGGGACCCACACCGCGGCGGCGGTTGGCAAAGCGCTGAGCCCTCTCCTGTGACAACTTCACGTTGTCCACCACAAGATTCCAGATCCGCTGCAACCTATCCACCACAGAATCCACCCCAGGGCAGTCAGAAGGTTCCACATGACCCGAAGAAAAACGAGGGTGGAAACCAGAGTTGCAGAAAAACGGCGAAACCAAGGTGGCGGAACTAGCCCGATTATTAAGGGCAAACTCAGCTAACGGCAAGAAGGTCACCCAATCGTCCTGATCAGCAGAGACAAAACACCTCAAATAAGCCTCCAAAGTCTGATTAGTTCGCTCCGTCTGTCCATTAGTCTGAGGATGGAAAGCAGACGAAAACGACAAGTCAATGCCCATCCTACTACAAAAGGATCGCCAGAATCTGGAAACGAACTGGGATCCTCTGTCTGACACAATATTCTCAGGGATGCCGTGCAAACGAACCACGTTCTGGAAAAATACAGGAACCAGATCGGAAGAGGAAGGCAGTTTAGGCAAAGGAACCAAATGGACCATCTTGGAGAAGCGATCACATATCACCCAGATAACAGACATGCCCTGAGACACCGGAAGATCAGAAATGAAATCCATGGAGATATGTGTCCAAGGTCTCTTAGGGACAGGCAAGGGCAAGAGCAACCCGCTGGCACGAGAACAGCAAGGCTTAGCTCGAGCACAAGTCCCACAGGACTGTACAAATGACCGCACATCCCTAGACAAGGAAGGCCACCAAAAGGATCTGGCCACCAGATCTCTGGTGCCAAAAATTCCTGGGTGACCTGCCAACACCGAGGAATGAACCTAGGAAATGACTCTGCTGGTCCACTTATCAGGCACAAACAGTCTGTCAGGTGGACAAGAATCAGGCCTATCAGCCTGAAATCTCTGCAACACACGTCGCAGATCAGGAGAAATAGCTGACAAGATAATACCATCCTTAAGAATACCAACAGGTTCAGCGACTCCAGGAGCATCAGGCACAAAGCTCCTGGAAAGAGCATCGGCCTTCACATTCTTTGAACCTGGTAAATACGAGACAACAAAGTCAAAACGGGAGAAAAACAATGACCAGCGGGCCTGTCTAGGATTCAGGCGTTTAGCAGACTCGAGATACATCAGATTTTTGTGATCAGTCAAGACCACCACACGATGCTTAGCACCCTCGAGCCAATGACGCCACTCCTCAAATGCCCATTTCATGGCCAACAACTCCCGATTGCCCACATCATAATTTCGCTCCGCAGGCGAAAACTTCCTAGAGAAAAAGGCGCAAGGTCTCATAACAGAGCAACCAGGGCCTCTCTGCGACAAAACGGCCCCTGCTCCAATCTCTGAAGCATCCACCTCAACTTGAAAGGGAAGCGAGACATCAGGCTGGCACAAAACAGGCGCCGAAGTAAACCGACGTTTCAACTCCTGGAAAGCCTCCACGGCAGCAGGAGCCCAATTAACCACATCGGAGCCCTTCTTGGTCATATCCGTCAAAGGTTTCACAATGCTAGAAAAGTTAGCGATAAAACGACGGTAGAAGTTAGCGAAACCCAAGAACTTCTGAAGACTCTTAACTGACGAGGGCTGAGTCCAATCAAGAATAGCTCGGACCTTGACTGGGTCCATCTCCACAGCAGAAGGGGAAAAAATGAACCCCAAAAAGGGAACCTTCTGTACACCAAAAAGACACTTTGAGCCCTTGACAAACAAAGAATTTTCACGCAAAATTTTAAAGACCATCCTGACCTGCTCCACATGCGAGTCCCAATTATCAGAAAAAAACAGAATATCATCCAGATAAACGATCAGAAATTTATCCAGATAGTTCCGGAAAATGTCATGCATAAAGGACTGAAAAACTGAAGGGGCATTAGAGAGCCCAAAAGGCATCACCAAGTACTCAAAATGACCTTCGGGCATATTGAATGCGGTTTTCCATTCATCCCCTTGCTTAATGCGCACAAGGTTGTACGCACCACGAAGGTCTATCTTGGTAAACCACTTGGCACCTTTAATCCGGGCAAACAAGTCAGACAACAGCGGCAAAGGATACTGAAATTTGACAGTGATCTTATTTAAAAGCCGATAGTCAATACAAGGCCTCAAAGATCCGTCCTTTTTAGCCACAAAAAAGAATCCCGCACCAAGAGGGGAAGAAGACGGACGGATGTGTCCTTTCTCCAGAGACTCCTTGATATATGAACGCATAGCGGTATGTTCAGGTATCGACAGATTAAACAGTCTTCCCTTAGGAAATTTACTGCCTGGAATCAAATCTATTGCACAGTCACATTCCCTATGAGGAGGCAATGCACTGGACCTGGACTCGCTAAAGACATCCTGATAATCAGACAAGTACTCCGGAACTTCCGAAGGCGTAGAAGAAGCAATAGACACAGGCAGGGAATCCTCATGAATACCACGACAGCCCCAACTAGACACTGACATAGCCTTCCAGTCAAGGACTGGATTATGGGTCTGTAACCATGGCAGCCCCAAAACAACCAAATCATGCATTTTATGTAGAACGAGAAAACGTATCACCTCGCGGTGTTCAGGAGTCATGCACATGGTAACCTGTGTCCAATACTGCGGCTTATTTTCTGCCAATGGCGTAGCATCAATACCCCTAAGAGGGATAAGATTTTCTAATGGTTCAAGAATAAAACCACAGCGCTTAGCAAATGAGAGATCCATAAGACTCAGGGCAGCACCTGAATCTACAAACGCCATGACAGGATAAGATGACAGTGAGCAAATCAAAGTTACAGACAGAATAAACTTAGGATGCAAATTACCAACGGTGACAGGACTAACAACCTTAGATATACGTTTAGAGCATGCTGAGATAACATGTGTAGAATCACCACAGTAGTAGCACAAGCCATTCCGGCGTCTATGAATTTTCCTCTCATTTCTAGTCAGGATTCTATCACATTGCATCAAATCAGGTGTCCGTTCAGACAACACCATGAGGGAATTTGCGGTTTTTCTATCACATTGCATCACATCAGGTGTCTGTTCAGACAACAACATGAGGGAATTTGCGGTTTTGCGCTCCCGCAACCGCCGGTCAATTTGAATAGCCAGGGACATGGTATCATTCAGACCTGTGGGAATGGGAAAACCCACCATAACATTCTTAATGGCCTCAGAAAGGCCATTTCTAAAATTAGCGGCCAGTGCACACTCGTTCCAATGTGTCAGCACGGACCATTTCCGAAATTTTTGGCAATACACCTCAGCCTCGTCCTGGCCCTGAGACATAGCCAGCAAGGCTTTCTCTGCCTGAATCTCAAGATTGGGTTCCTCATAAAGTAAACCGAGCGCCAGAAAAAACGCATCAATATCAGCCAATGCCGGATCTCCTGGCGCCAACGAAAAAGCCCAATCTTGAGGGTCACCCCGTAAGAATGAAATAACAATTTTTACTTGTTGAGCAGAGTCTCCAGACGAACAAGGTTTCAGGGACAAAAACAATTTACAATTATTCCTGAAATTCCTAAACTTAAATCGGTCTCCTGAAAACAGTTCAGGAATCGGAATCTTGGGTTCAGACCTAGGATTTCTGGTAACATAATCTTGTATACCCTGCACACGAGCGGCAAGCTGGTCCACACTTGTAATCAAGGTCTGGACATTCATGTCTGCAGCAAGCTTAAGCCACTCTGAGGTAAAGGGGAAAAGAAAAAAAAAAAAAATGAGAGAGGGAAAAAAAAAAACTCAAAATTTTCTTTCTTATAATCCCACTTCTGCAATGCATTAAACATTTAATACTGGCCTGGCATACTGTTATGACCCCAGTGGACAGGGTCTCAGAGGAACGTGTAAGTCTGCAAGATACAAAAATCCAGCTCATAGGGCTGTGGTAACTGGGTTGACCAAATAGCTACTCCTAACGCCAACACTAGAAGTAGCCGGGGATCATGCCTACGGTGATCGCTAGATGACTCGCGCCAGCCGGAGAATCTAACTACCCCTAGGAGAAGAAAACAAAGACCTCTCTTGCCTCCAGAGAAAGGGACCCCAAAGCAAGATACAAGCCCCCCACAAATAATAACGGTGAGGTAAGAGGAAATGACAAACACAGAAATGAACCAGGTTCAGCAAAGAGAGGCCAGCTTACTAATAGCAGAATATAGCAAGATAACTTATCTGGTCAACAAAAACCCTATAAAAATCCACGCTGGAGATTCAAGAACCCCCGAACCGTCTAACGGTCCGGGGGGAGAACACCAGCCCCCTAGAGCTTCCAGCAAAGGTCAGGATACAGATAGGAACAAGCTGGACAAAAATACCAAACAAAAACAAAAGCAAAAAGCAAAGAAGCAGACTTAGCTTGAAAAACAGGAACCAGGATCAGAGGACAAGAGCACAACAGATTAGCTCTGATTTCAACGATGCCAGGCATTGAACTGAAGGTCCAGGGAGCTTATATAGCAACGCCCCTGAACTAACGGCCCAGGTGAGGATATAGGAAAAGACAGACGCTCCAGAGTCAAATCACTAATGACCACTAGAGGGAGCAAAAAGCAAAATCACAACAGGAGCAAGGCTCCCCCTGGTGGACTGGAGTGTGAAGTGTAGTGTGTGACTTGTGATACCTCGCAGGGTGAACTCCTTTAGTACCATCAGATATAATATCACTCCCCCTGGTGGAAGAGTGGCATTACTGCAACGACCAGGACTCTGGGGCGCTGCACTCCCCCCCCCTGTTAAATCCAGTACTCCGGGACTGGGAAAAGAAACAACAATTACAGGTTATCAAAAGACTTACAAAATTTTTGAAATGTTATAAAACAAATTAATTTAACAGTGCTTCCCTTTATGGGAGGTGAGGACACTTGAACGTTGCAAAGAAGAACATATTTACATTGTGCAAAAGGCGGATTGAAAACAGTTGTTATCTATCTATAGAACCAATTACCCATACAGGTATTCTACCTACTAAGTGCTATCTTATAACAATAAATTAACATTTTCCTTAAGTGCAAAGTCTATTAACCATCTATCTATGGCTCTCTAGAGGACTTACTAACCCCTACGGGTTCACTTTATTGAAATGCAGAACAGGCTTCACCCCCACTACAGGCTAGACCGTATCTTTCTTCCAATTCCCTTCCATCCTCAATTTTATTCAAAGTACATCATTAAACATTCTACTCTCAACATTTTCAAACATTTGTTATCACTAGTTTTCTAACTATATACTATTACTATGTATAAACATTATTACTATCTAACTTCTTAAAGCAACATTTTCACTTTTAGACATTCCCCTTAAGAGGAAACTCCAAGTCTTTTCAGAGGTAGTGCAAATAATCACATCATTAATTTTCAAGTTTTGTTTAAAGCGGTATGACGTGATCTGAGGGACCCGTTACGAACTCCCAAACGTTGATCTTGGGTGGGCTACAAGACGTGTAATCCTGACCCGGAATTCTGCCGCACCAACGGGTTTTTCTTCAGGTCTGTGAAGCAAAGCAGTTATTTTTACAGCATAATTTAACAGCAGTTTCTGTTAAGAGGCAGTCTCTGTAAAAGCCTCCTATGTAAAACCAGTAGAAAGCACCTTTAAGAAGGGGCAAACTATTTACAGAAGCAGTTTGTGAATCATTCACTGTCCATGATTCCAATGTTCTTTGGTAAACAGTGATGAACGTTTGTGCAAAACTGGAACAATAGGCATCCCGGGTAAACAAAGGGATCCCTTTAAGAGTTAACCCTAAACGGGTTTTAAAGCAGCAAAGTAAAAACAAGTAGTTAACTATTTACAAGCCGTGGTTTCGAGGTTTATTTAAACCACTCTGGAGGTAGTACCGGCGGGGGTAGTTCTTTTGGGTATTGGCTACCACCTGGTACTACATAGGGAGGCCTCTCATTCCATTTGGGGGTCTGAGTACCCACTGTTTTGCTCTCAGGGGTAATCTTGGCAGGAGCCACCACGGGTGTTGGCTCAGTAGCCACACCAGTTTCAGTCGTGGTGACAGTGCAAGTGGTAATCCGAGTCGCGGTATAGGTGGGGGTGACTGTGGTCGTGGTAGTCGCAGCAGTGGTCTGGACGCAAGGTGGCGCCGTTGCCACCAGAGACAATTTAGCTGGGCCTTTTGTAGGGTGTTCCGTAATGTCTTTCCTTTTGTGCACATTTAAGGCAAACCAGCCCTTTTCACCGAAATGTCTGGTGTAAGTAACGGTGTCTCCCGGATAAAGGTCTCGGTCTGGGTGGCCTTCCCAGAGGTGGGACTCCACATCCCTCCGGTTGACAAAGACCTCTGCATACAGCCCTCGCTCCTTGATGAAGCCTCATCCCCCTTGGAGCTTGAAGGTTACCACTGTGCCCTGCTTACGCGGGGCCTGGTGGGTGGCGCGTCCTTGCAGGCTTTGGCCTTTACTGCTAGGTCGCGTTGGTCGTGGGCCTGGCGTTGGGCCTGGTGTCTCTCCTCCTTCTCCTAGTTGGGTCTAGTAGTCCTCCCAACTTAGGACTTCTACCGTCTCCCCTTTGTGTCGTTCTGCCCCAGGGAACCCCATAAAGTCAGACCCAGGATTCACCCAGCGGTACACAGTCCGTTCGGCGTACACTTCACCTGGCAAGGTGATGGGCGCTATTGGGACCTTTAAGAACTGCTCCATACCCGTGGCCTGGTCCCAGGGTTCTAGGTGCTGGAGTCTATGGGTCCCACGGGGAGGTGGCGCTGCGATGGAGCCTATAAGCAGGCCTTCCATTGCCGGGGCAGGATCGGCACGCTTACCGGCCGCAGCGGTGTCCTCCAAGTCAGCTGGTTCCATCGGCGGTATCATCTGCGATGGTGCTGGCAGCGTCTCCTGGGACGGTACAGGGAGCGGTGGCAGTATCGAAGGATCCTCCACAGGTGTCGTCCGGTATGCGGCTTTGGTGTTTGCCCGCATCTGCAGGAGCTGATCAATCAACTCCTCCATCCCGGCCTGCAGGAAATCAGCATCAGCGGTGGAGGCCTGGTTACGGTGCTCCTCCGGGTAGCTGGGGGAGTCCTCTGCTCCGACCCCACGCTCGATTCTGGGCAGCTCGCCATGGCGTCCTCCACGTGGTTCACATCTTCCTGGTCTTTTTCCCGCTCTCTCCTCCGTGGGCGGTTCCGTTTTCGCTGTCTCCGCCCGCCATTGAGGATCAGGAGGCGGATCTCGGCTGCTGACGGACACGTCCTCAAGGCACAAAAATATTTGGACTGGGCGGCCATTAATTTTCGCGCTTCTCAGTTCGTTCACACCCACAACTCTACGCCCTTCTTCTTCTCCTGTGCTCCTTGTGGCGCTGTAATGGTGGTGATTTTGGCGGGAATTTTGGCGGCAAATGGCAATACACAGTCTTTAGGCAAATCACAGTTCCAATCACAATTCTGGCACAGTTCTTAGGCACACATGACCCGATTTCTCAGGCTTAAGTAGATCCTGTTCGTGACGCCAAAGATGGATCGCCCCCACGTTAAGGGAAATGGGGTACTCGGTACCGGGTCTCTCTCTCGGTTCTGGGGATGTCACTGTGGCCCGACCCGGTCCGTGGCCCTTTGAGGGATGTCCAGTAAAAGAGTTTATATATAAGGGAATTGTTCGTGACGCCACCTGTGGTATTTGGTCAGGGTGACCGACGCTGCTTAGGGGTCCACTGGGGAGATGGAATGGCAGCTAGATGGTGTTTCTTCCCACAGGTGAAGTGTATCCCCAGGGCCTCCCAGGAGTGTAGATGGTGATGGTGGACAATGTAAGGCACAGTGAATAACGAGGACACAAAGGGTGCAGTCTCTTTACCTTTACTGAAGACTTCAGCATCCACAGTCCAGAGTACCGTCCACAGGGCAGGCAGAGTCCGGCCGGTTCGAAGGCACATCCAAAGTTCCCTTATCCAGGTGGAAATCAGTAGCCTTCCTACTAGCACCTGTGTGTTGTAGTACCTCCCTGCTGAGCACCACGGGATAGTCCTCACAACCTTTGTAAATGTTCTTGATGTTATTTCTTCCTCACTGTCCCCCAGATGGTATGGATAGGACAACCCGTATGACTGAGATAGCCTGGGGCTTGTTTGTAGGGACCCTAGAGATGCCCCAACCCCCACAATTTGCCACCGTGTCTTCTTAGGTATTAAGGTCGGGCAGCCAACTTGGAATTGACTGTCCTGCCGGTCTCTGAAGTAATGCGTCAAATACTCCCTCGGTGTTCCGGCCACCGGCTGCGCGCCTCAGAAGGAGGCTGCCGATCTCGGGGCAGAACTCCTCCCGGTATTATCTCCTTGTGCTGTGACTTCATTTTTCAATCTCCACAATACAATTCCTTTCTTGTCCTTTCTTAGGATGCTGCCGCACGTGGGGCAGGCGCAGCTCCGTGTCTTTCTGTCTCGCTAGGCCTCTGTCAGGATCCCACTCCTGACAGGGACCCTCTGTCTGCAGCTCAGATGTTCCTCCTTTTCCCCCTGTCTGCCTGACAGGTGCTCACTGGGTCAAACCCAGGCAGCGTCTGCCTAACTTCCTATCCAACCCACCAGTTTTACCCTACTGTGAGGAGTGCCCTAATAGATAGGAGCAAGGCTCCCCCTGGTGGACTGGAGTGTGTAGTGTGTGACTTGTGATACCTGGCAGGGTGAACTCCTTTAGTACCATCAGACGTAATAACACTCCCCCTGGTGGAAGAGCGACATTACTGCAACGACCAGGACTCTGGGGCGCTGCACTTCCATTTTCTTACGATTGCACCAACAGTTGTCTCCTTCTCACCCAGCGTCTTACTTAAGTTTTATAGCCCATTCCAGCTTTGTGCAGGTCTATGATCTTGTTCCTGACATCCTTATAAAGCTCTTTGGCCTTGCCCATGTTGTAGAGGTTCCCATGTTGTAGAGGTTAGAGTCTGACAGATTAATTGAGTCTGTGGGCAGGAGTCTTTTCTAAAGGTGACTATGTAACACAGCTGTCTTTAATGCAGGTAACAAGTTGATTAGGAGCGTCTAGCTGGTCTGTAGGAGCCAGAACTCTAAGGCCATGTGCACACGTTCAGGATTGTTAGCGTTTTTTTCGCGTTTTTTCGCTATAAAAACGTGATAAAAACGCGAAAAAAAACGCTTACATAAGCCTCCTATTATTTACAGGGTATTCCGCATTTTTTGTGCAAATGTTGCGATTTTTTCCGCGAAAAAATCGCATAGCGGAAAAAAAAGCAACATGTTCATTAAAAATGCGGAATTGCAGGGATTCCGCACACCTAGGGGTCCATTGATCTGCTTACTTCCCGCACGGGGCTGTGCACACCATGCGGGAAGTAAGCAGATTATATGCGGTTGGTACCCAGGGTGGAGGAGAGGAGACTCTCCTCCACGCACTGGGCACCATATAAGTGGTCAAAAAATAAGAAATAAAATAATAAACAGTCCTATACTCACCCTCGATGTATTCCCGCCTCCTCGCACGCTGCCGTTCGGTTCCTGTAGCTGGTGTGCGCTGAAGGACCTCGCCGAATGACGTCACTGTCCTGTGATTGGTCGTGAGCGGTCATGTGACCGCTCACGTGACCGTGACGTCACGGGAGGTCCTGTGCGCACAGACCAGCTAGAAGAGGAGCCGGACGGCCGCTGAGGAGATGTCTGGGTGAGTATAAGCATTTTTTTATTTTTTTTATTATTTTTAAACATTCTATCTTTTACTATAGATGCTGCATAAGCTGCATCTATAGTAAAAAGTTGGTCACACTTGTCAAACAGTATGTTTGACAAGTGTGACCAACTTGTCAGTCAGTTTTCCAAGCGATGCTACAGATCGCTTGGAAAACTTTAGCATTCTGCAAGCTAATTACGCTTGCAGAATGCTAAAAAAACGCGAAAAAAACGGAAAAAAAACGCAAAAAAAAAATGCGGATTTCTTGCAGAAAATTTCCGGTTTTCTTCAGGAAATTTCTGCAAGAAATCCTGAACGTGTGCACATACCCTTAATGGTTGGTAAGGGATCAAATACTTATTTCTAACTGCAAAATGAAAATAATTTTAAATAGTTTATAAATCCATCATCATGTATAAAATGTCCATCACCTTGGCTAATATGTTGAGCATCAAGTCTCATATATCCAAACAGCCTACTCCATCTTCTCACGAGCCTCTTGACATCTGACAAGACTGGTCCTCTGTCTTTATGGCGCCGAGCTTTGTATCACTGTTGACTTTGTGTTTTAATTGGTGTTTTATCTCTGTGTAACAAGAGTGAGCTCTGCTAAATACATACACAATGGCAGCCATATGACAACAGATTACACAAACTGATACACCAACCCAGGACCCTCACTCCCACCGATAAACATGTGCATTATACCGTTGTAGCCAGGGTTGCCAACCTGAGAATTTCTATTTTTTTCTGGTCAACTTATAAAAAAATCATGCGCAGACAACATTTTTAATATTCACAAATTAGAAAGTCATAGTAAATCATAAAGATAGCTAGCAATGTATAGGGGAGAAAACATGTACAATCATGATAATTACAATTTTTTAAGCTCCTCTAGCTTCAAATGATCATGGACACATCAAATTATTGTCAAAAACCATGGAAAAAGTTTTACACATCATTCAAGGGTTTTTGTAGATGTTTGCCTATAGCCCGCAATACCTGCCCTAGTCCTTCACGATATATATATATATTTATATATATATATATATATATATATATATATATATATATAAATACAGTGCCTTGCGAAAGTATTCGGCTCCCTGGGACTTTTCAACCTTCTCCTGCATATCATGCTTCAAACATAAAGATACCAATTGTAAACTTTCGGTGAAAAATCAACAACAATTGGAACACAATTGTGAAGTTGAACGAAATTTATTGGTTATTTTAAATTTTTGTGGAAACTCAAAAAATGAAAAGTGGGGAGTGCAATATTATTCGGCCCCTTTATTTTCAGTGCAGCAAACACTCCAGAAGTTAATTGTGGATCTCTGAATGATCCAATGTTGTCCTAAATGCCTAATGATGATAAATATAATCCACTTGTGTGTGATCAAGTCTCCGTATAAATGCACCTGCTCTGTGATAGTCTCAGGGTTCTGTTTGAAGCACAGAGAGCATCATGAAGACCAAGGAGCACAACAGGCAGGTCCGTGATACTGTTGTGGAGAAGTTTAAGCGGGATTTGGATACAAAATTATTCCCAAAACTTTAAACATCCCAAGGAGCACTGTGCAGGCGATCATATTGAAATGGAAGGCGTATCATACCACTGAAAATCTACCAAGACCCGGCCGTCCCTCTGAACTTTCATCTCAAACAAGGAGAAGACTGATCAGAGATGCAGCCAAGTGGTCCATGATCACTCTGGATGAACTGCAGAGATCTGCAGCTGAGGTGGGACAGTCTGTCCATAGGACAACAATCAGTCGTACACTGCACAAATCTGGCCTTTTTGGGAGAGTGGCAAGAAGAAAGCTATTTCTCAAAGATATCCATAAAAAGTGTTGTTTAAAGTTTGCAACAAGCCACCTGGGAGACACACCAAACATGTGGAAAAAGGTGTTCTGGTCAGATGAAACCAAAATCGAACTTTTTGGCAACAATGCAAACGATATGTTTGGCGTAAAGGCAACACAGCTCATCACCCTGAACACACCATCCCCACTGTCAAACATGGTGGTGGCAGTATCATGGTTTGGGCCTACTTTTCTTCAGCATGGACAGGGAAGATGGTTAAAATTGATGGGAAGATGGATGAAGCCAAATACAGGACCATTCTTGAAGAAAACCTGTTGGAGTCTGCAAAAGTCTTGAGACTGGGGCGGAGATTTGTCTTCCAACAAGACAATGATCCCAAACATAAAGCAAAATCTACAATGGAATGGTTCACAAATAAATGTATCCAGGTGTTAGAATGGCCAAGTCAAAGTCCAGACCTCAATCCAATCGAGAATCTGTGGAAAGAGCTGAAAACTGCTGTTCACAAATGATCTCCATCCAACCTCACTGAGCTCGAGCTGTTTCCCAAGGAAGAATGGGCAAGAATTTCAGTCTCTCGATGTACAAAACTGATAGAGACATACCCCAAGTGACTTGCAACTGTAATCGCAGCAAAAGGTGGCGCAACAAAGTAATAAGTTAAAGGGGCCGAATAATACTGTATTGCACACCCCACTTTTCAGTTTTTGAGTTTCCAGAAAAATTTAAAATAACCAATAAATTTCGTTCAACTTCACAATTGTGTTCCACTTGTTGTTGAGTCTTCACCAAAAATTTACATTTGGTACCTTTATGTTTGAAGCATGATATGTGGGAAAAGGTTGAAAAGTTGCAGGGAGCCGAATACTTTCGCAAGGCACTGTACATACAGTAATCTCAGTATCTCCTATGTTATGTGTATGCAGCAGTCTCAGTGTCTCCTATGCGATGTATCAAGCAGCATCAATGTCTCCAATGTGATGTATATGCAGCAGTCTCCCTGTCTCCTATTTGATGTATATACAGAAGTCTCAGTGTCTCCTATGTGATGGATTCAGCAGTATCAATGTCTCCTATGTGAAGTATATGCAGCAGTCTCCCTGTCTCCTATGTGATGTATATATAGCAGACTCAGTTTCTCCTTTGTTACATACATATAGCAGTTTCAGCGTTTCCTTTGTGATGTAGACAGCAGTCTTAGTGTCTCCTATGTGATGTATAGACAGCAGTCTCAGTGTCTCATTTGTAATGTACATTCAGCATGTACATACGCTGCATCCAAAGCACTGCTATTTCCTGATCGTGGGCATGTACACTTATAGTGCAGATTTTACTGTTGTGGTTTGTGGGTGCTGTGACCCACTGGGAGAGCCCCTGAGATGCCAGAACAGCACAATCCTGCCATAGGTGACCTCATTTTACAAACTACACCTCTCAATTAATTCATCTATGGGTGCAGTTACCATATTGACCCCACAGGTGCGTCACAGAATTGTATATTGTACCATTGGGCAGTGAAAAAAAATGTTACATTTTTTACTATAAAAATGTATTTTACTCCCGGATTTTACATTTTCACAAAAGCAAATGGGTAAAAATGGCACCAAAGTTTGTCACACAATTTCTATTGAACGTGGCAATACCCCATATGTGGCTGTACAGTACTGCTTAGCTAAATGGCGAGACTTGGAATGGACGGAGTGCTGTTTGCCTCCTGGAGTGCAGATTTTCCTAGAATAGTTTGCGGACTCCATATGCAAAGCCCATAAGTGCTAGAAGAGCAGAATCCCCTTCAAGTGACCCCATTTTGGAAATTATATCCCCTCCAAACATGTGGATGCTAACTGAGGTTTAGGCACACTGTGGTGATCAGCAGAGATAGAGGCATTTGGATTTGACAGTGCAGAATTTGCTGGATTTCTTTTGGGGCTTGGTGGGGGGCTTTTCCAGAGTCTATGCACTACCAGCAATAAGGAAGCTCCCCATATTTCCATTAACAGATGACAGACCCGAATGGGGACTTGTTTTTTTTTGTGGACTGAGTTGAAGTTTTTATCGGGCACATTATACATAACATTTGGGATCACTTACATTGGGGTTTCCATCTAAGTCCTCATATCTCGCAAGTCAATGGGTTTGCGAGTGGCATCCATGTTTTACACACCCATGTCCTTGAAAACCCGAAATTTCATCTGCCACATATTTCAGACATTTACACAGAAACCCCGGTGTAAGCGCTCAGCATAGAGCACAGGAAAAATGCAATCTTACTGCGAGTCAGAATTAAAAAATCTACAGCAGGGGAAGAACTGGTTTTATTTATTTTTTACGCCATTCCTCATGCGGTATAAGGGATCAGGCGACTTTATTCTGTGGGTTGGTGCGATTACAGCCATACCAGATCTATATCGGGTTTTTATGTTTGGCTGCTGTCACACACTAAAATATGCTTTTTTAAAAAAAGAAAAAAATGTTTTTGCATCACCATATTTTGAGAGCTATAATTTTTCTATATTTCTGCCAACCAGAGTCATGTGATATCTTCTTCTTTGGGGAACGAATTGACGTTTTTGTTGGTACCATTTTCGAGCATATGAAATTTTTTTGATCGCTTTCTATTCCAATTTTTGGGAGGTAGAATGAACAAATGCCATCAATTCAATAATTGTTTCTTTTTTGGTAGGAGGTTTGGTGTGATAAAGCAACTTTATTCTTCAGGTCAGTACGATTAAATTTTGATAATTTTTTTATGTTTTGGGGTCTTCCTGGACATGGCGATACCAAATCTGTGTATTTTTTTATTTTTTACATAAACATGTGTATTTATTAGAGTAACTGTTTTATCATTATTATTATTTTTACATTTTTTTAAAATATATTTTTACCATTTTTTTATACTTTTTTAAAAACTTTTTTACTCAGTCCCTTTTTTTTTTTACTTTGATCACAGGTATAATGCATTGCAATGCACCAGCAATCTGTTATACCTATATAGAAACTTTCAGCATGGTCTCAGAAGCTTTCTGTAGCTTGGGGACCCGTTCATGACAACCCCAAGTCACTATGGTAATTATCGGGCTCCTACGAAGACGTTGTGGGGGTGCCGATCTGAAGGCTCCCATCCCTCTGCCTGCCTCCTAAATCTTGCGATCGCTCTCACTGCTCATGCTGGCATCGTCCCTGGCTGTTAGTGCAGGAGCTCGGCCACTAGCAGCTCCGAGCTCCTGCTGTGATCAGGCAATATGTGCTGATATTTCAGCACCTCTTGTGCGATCATGCTGTGATCTTTTAGTCAGGTTGACTGACCGATTACAGCGCTCATTTCTTTGGTTTTGCTGCATTTTTTATGTATTTCTCAGGCTCGCTATAGAGATAAACCCCCAAATAATTATAAACTCAACAGCGTCCTTAGACGCTCAGTGGGCATGACTTTTCATGGCATCACATCCTCTTTGTTTGGACAGTTAAATGCAGCAACATTAAAAAAAAAACAGCAGAAGAAATGCAGCATTACTACTAGTTGAGAACATGGCCTAATACAAGCCATAGGTGCTACATTGACCTCCACACCTCCCAGATGTCTGTCCTCATAATGAATTAGGAAATGGCTTTGAATATACATTAATGACTACAAGATTAACCCCCGGAGGGTGGCTAGCATGTTTCCAATCACGTCTTTAATCAATGTCTGAAGGTAAATGGATTTCTTATTGCCCCCCGTAGATAAGCGCTGTATAAAAACAGCAGGGTGTAACGACAGGTGATGCGCCAGACGAGGGCAGTGCTGAGACAGTGTGCTAATCAGGAGTCACTGCTAGTTTCCGCAATCACAATGAATTGATTATCAGCTGCTGGCTCCAAACCTGGAAATCAATATGAAGACGTTGTCAGTTTATCTTACTGTCTACAGGTTTATCTGAGCCCGCAGTGATACAAACCGACCTGGATGCATAGAAACAATTCTATCTCATTTCTATATCCACCAGCACGCAAATATACCATCAAAAGCTGACTGCACACCAGAGGCCCTCAGACAGAGCGGGAACTTATAGGATTTCCATTGCATTTCCTGTTTTATAAAACAACAGGATATTGATTTCCACTGCACAAATAAAACCATCTACTAAACTGACTTAATAGATCAGCCATTGGCAGCGCATGTGTTTACTTGGGGTTTATAGAAGCCATCTCAATTTAATTATCCTTATCATAGTGAATAATGCAGCGCTTTATACTGCAATGAATATCTCCTGTAAACAGAAAAGCAATCAAATGCTACCAATAAAACTGGGAAAACAGTAAAGAATAATTGGATTGGCTGCAACCTATGAAGCAGTTTAATTTGTTTTTGTGTTTTTATCTTGCCAAAATATGTGGAAGCGGGTATTATAAACTCCAAGTATTTATACAAGGCTTTTACAAGCGTCCACCTACTTATAGGACATGTACTGACACCGCACTTACTGCTACTCCGATTAAATAATGCTGCAGTGCTCCATCTAATAATATTATAATATGGACTTTTTTTTAAAGTGGCTTCATCACTTTCCATAAATATATATTTTTCATTTTTGCGTGGTGCAAATGCCACTGTTCTTCCGAATCAGTCGTTGTGTTTCCTTTCTTCCTGCGCCTCTGTTTTCCTGAGATATGGCCTCCTCTTCCCTGTAAGTAAATCTACTTTTGTTAGATAAGTGGGCGTAGTCCTCAAACTTCCGAGGTAGTCGTCTTCTTTAGGATCACTCCCAGTTGGCAAACAAGACTAGATTTAGAGAAGGGTCCATATATCAGAAATGGAGAGGCAGATGAACAAAAGAAAGACATCGCAGGATTCAGGAGAATAGCCAGGTAACATAGCTTTACATCAGGTAAAAAAATAACTTTACACCAGGTAAAAAATAGCTTTACACCAGGTAACAGCTTTACACCAGTTAAAAAAATAGCTTTACAACAGGTAAAAAAATAGCTTTACACCAGGAAACATAGTTTTACGCTGGATTCAGGAGAATAGCCGCTACATCAGGTAACATAGCTGTACATCAGGTAAAAAAATAGTTTTGCACCAGGTAAAAAATAGCTTTACACCATGTAAAAAAAAATAGCTTTACACCAGGAAACATAGCTTTACACCAAGTAAAAAAATAACTTTGCACCAGGTAAAAAAACAGCTTTACACCAGGTATCATAGCTTTACAAAAAAGAGAAGAATGTCCAGCTTCACCGAATCCGTAAAAAAGAGTTTTCTTTATTCACAAACTTTTAAGCATAGAGGATACAGACTTCAGACATATGTCATGATTAAGGGAGCTTAGTCCCCAGAAACGCGTTGAGATTCTTACCCATATGGCTTGTGCTGAAGTCAGTATCCTCTATGCTTAAAAGTTTGTGAATAAAGAAAACTCTTTTTTACAGATTCGGTGAAGCTGGACATTCTTTTCTTTTTTGGACTCTATACGCCTGGACACAGCGGGTCCGTGCTCCCGAGGATTGGTTTATGCATCACGGGTGAGCTGGTTTATATTCCTTCCATCATAGCTTTACACCAGGTAAAAAAAAACATATTTATGGCAATTGACAGGTCCTCTTTAAAGGCACCTTATGAACAGTGTTTTTTAAAAGGAAAAGTGTTTTATATTGTCAGTAAGAAAGAGCTATGGTCATATTCTAACAATAGGCAAATTTTCTAGAATAAGGAAGTTGCACAAGCCACATTTGCACAAAAGTTTTGCAACTATTTGCACTAACCTTGACAGTTTTTCAAAAATTGGGTAGTGCTTACCTGTAGGGACATGACTAATCGTTCACTATTAGTTAAATGAGAATTTGGTGTAAAATAGATCAAAATTCTACATCTGCTATTAGGAAAAAATGCAAAATAAGTAAAAAAAAATGTCAAAGCCAGAACAATGTAACTGTATTACATTTTTTGGGGCTCATTTCACTCCAATGACTGCCTGAAATAAGGTTTCAGGTTTTCAAGTTGATGCATTTCTGAGACTTTTTAAAGGATTTGCACCTCTTGGTGCAGAAATTATGCAAAAAAGTGACATAAAAATCAGGAAAGTTTTAGATTTTGACAAAAAAAAAATCGCACATGATGAATTGGGCACCATGCATTTATCAGCTTTTTAACATTTTTCTTTTTAAATGATTTTAGAGTGATTTTGCAGATACAATATCAGCTGCATTTTGCAGTTATAGCATTGGGTTTGAGATTTTAAGAATACGTGGAGTTTATTGCAAATCCATGGTGAATCTGTAGTAAAATCCTCTTCTATCTATATATATAATTGTCTAAGGGGCACTTCCGTCTGTTTGTCTGTCTGTCTGTTTGTCTGTCTGTCACAGAAATCCCAAGTCGCTGATTGGTTGCGGCCAGCCGGCCGCTACCAATCAGCGACGGGCACAGTCCGGCCGTGAAATGACCGCTCCCTACTCCCCTGCAGTCAGTGCCCCCTCCATACTCCCCCCCAGTCAGCGCCCGCCGCCCACATAGCGTTTTAGCAGTCCGTTAAACCGACTGCGTTACACTGCGGCATAACACGGTGTAACGCAGTCTGTTAACGCTGCTATTAACACTGTGTGACAAACTTTTTACTATTGATGCTGCCTATGCAGCATCAATAGTAAAAACATAAAATGTTAAAAATAATTAAATAAAAATAAAAAATGGTGCTATTCTCACCTTTCGATGTCCACCGATGCATGCGAGCGGCGAGGCTGCCGCCAGTTTCCTTTCCCAGTGATGCATTGCAAAATGACCCAGATGACTTAGCGGTCTCGCGAGACCGCTAAGTCATCTGGGTCATTTCGCAATGCATCACTGGAAACGGAAGCTGGCGGCAGCCTTGCATGCATCGGGACAACTTCGGTGGACGCCAGAGGGTGAGTATATAACTATTTTTTATTTTAATTTTTTTTATAGAGATATGGTGCCCACACTGCTGTATACTACGTGGGCTGTATTATATGCTGTGTGACTGCTATATACTACGTGGCCTGTGTTATATACTATGTTATATACTGCGAGGGCTGTGTTATTTACTGCGTGGGCTGTGTTATATACTACGTGGCTGCTATATACTGCATGGCTGCTATATACTACGTGGCTGCTATATACCACGTGGCTGTGCTATATACTATGTGGCTGCTATATACTACGTGGCTGTGCTATATACTACGTGGCTCTGCTATATACTACGTGGCTGTCTGTGTTATATAGTATGTGGGCTGTGTTATATACTACGTGTTTGTGCTATATACTACGTGGCTGCTATATACTACGTGGCTTTGCTATATACTACGTGGCTGTGCTTTATACTACGTGGCTGCTATATACTACGTGGCTGTGTTATATACTACGTGGCTGTGCTATATACTATGTGTCTGTGCTATATACTACGGGCTGTGCTATATACTACGTGGCTGCTATATACTACGTGTCCTGTGTTATATACTGTGTGGGCAGTGTTATATACTGTGTGGCTGCTATATACTGCGTGGCTGCTATATACTACGTGGCTGCTATATACCACGTGGCTTTGCTATATACTATGTGGCTGCTATATACTACGTGGCTGTGCTATATACTACGTGGCTCTGCTATATACTACGTGGCTGTCTGTGTTATATAGTATGTGGGCTGTGTTATATACTACGTGGCTGTGCTATATACTACGTGACTGCTATATACTACGTGGCTGTGCTATATACTACGTGGCTGCTATATACTACGTGGCTGTGTTATATACTATGTGGCTGTGCTATATACTACGCGGCTGTGCTATATACTACGGGCTGTGCTATATACTACGTGGCTGCTATATACTACGTGGCTGTGCTATATACTACGTGGCTGTGCTATATACTACATACTACGTGGCTGTGCTATATACTATGTGGCTGTGTTATATCCTACGTGGCTGTACTATATCCTGCACCCCGAACCCCCAACAATTAGTGACAGACGCAGTCCAGCCGTGAATTGATGCGGGATTTAAACCACGCTTAGCTGATTGGTCGTGCCCGGCCGCGACCAATCAGCGATATTGGCACGGGATTTAATCACTGCTTCGGTCATTGGTCGTGCCCGGCCGCCCGCGAACAATCAGCGATTTTGGTGCGGGATTTTAACACCGCTTCAGTGATTGGTAGCTCACGGCCGGCCGCGACCAATCAGCGATATTGGCGCGGTATTTAAACACCGCTTCAGTCATTGGTTGTGCCCGACCGGCCGTGACCAATCAGCGACAGGCGCAGTCCAGCCTTGAATTGGCGCCGGATTTGAACCACGCTTCGCTGATCGGCCGGCCGGGCGCAACCAATCAGCGATATTGGCACGGAGTTTAACCCTCCCTCACAGCGCGATGTACATACATACATACATACATATTGTAGAATACCCGATGCGTTAGAATCGGGCCACCGTCTAGTGTCTAATAATTTGCTGTGGATTTGTGGTGGCATTCACAATTCACAATGGATTTTATTACTTTAAATTAAAAGAAGTGAAATCAGCAATGAAATCTACAAAATAAATTGACATGGCGTGGATTTTAAAATGCTGCTAATCAGTCATGCTGAAATAGATGGCACTAGAATGCAGAACTCAGTGACTGGCTGCAGTGGTCAAGTGCTGTAGATGTAATGTCACTGTAGTAGAGAGGAGCAGCAGGAGATTCTGTAGGTAAGTAGAGGCCCCGTCTCACATAGCGAGATCGCTAGCGAGATCGCTGCTGAGTCACAAGTTTTGTGACGCAACAGCGACCTCCATAGCGATCTCGCTATGTGTGACACGTACCAGCGGGTGGAGGGTGGAGATTTTCAGCCTAGGGTTGTAACAGGAGGCAGGGTGAGGTTCGCGGCCTGGACATGCACACCATCAGTGTAAACTTCAGGTAGAGGGTCAGTCAGCATTTCCCTAGTCTGAGGGAAATTGCAGGGGCCCGGGTTATTAGCTCTCGCCCACCTAATTTCCCCGTGACACCTTCATCCACACCTTGATTGACCTAGCTGTGTGTCATGGCGCATTGTCCTGCTGGAAAAAACAGTCCTCAGAGTTGGGGATTATTGCCTGAGCAGAAGGAATCAACTGTTTTTCCAGGATAACCTTGTATGTGGCTTGATTTATACGTCCTTCGCAAAGAACAATCTGCCGAATTCCAGCGTTGCTGAAGCATCCCCAGAATCAACACCTGGTCGTCTAATGGTTAGACGGAGACCTGGAGAGGCCTACAAGCCTCATTGTCTTGCACCCACTGTGAAATTTGGTGGAGGATCAGTGATGATCTGGGGATGCTTCAGCAAGGCTGGAATTGGGAAGGTACACCAGGGCAGGTAACACCAGCTTGAAAAATTATTTTAAAATCCGAAATGTTGGCCTACTGAAAAGTATGTTCAGTAGTGTTGAGCGATACCGTCTGATACTTGAAAGTATCGGTATCGGAAAGTATCGGCCGATACCGGCAAAGTATCGGATCTAATCCGATACCGATACCCGATACCAATACAAGTCAATGGGACTCAAGTATCGGACGGTATCCCTGATGGTTCCCAGGGTCTGAAGGAGAGGAAACTCTCCTTCAGGCCCTGGGATCCATATTAATGTGCAAAATAAAGAATTAAAATAAAAAATATTGATATACTCACCTCTCCGACGCAGCCTGCACCTTATCGAGGGAACCGGCAGCCTTCATTGCTTAAAATGCGCGCGTTTACTGCCTTCCGTGACGTCACGGCTTCTGATTGGTCGCGTGCCGCCCATGTGACCGCGACGCGACCAATCACAACAAGCCGTGACGTAATTTTCAGGTCCTGAATGCCTAATTCTAGAATTAGGCATTCAGGACCTGAAAATTACGTCATGGCTTGTTGTGATTGGTCGCGTCGCGGTCACATGGGCGGCACGTGACCAATCAGAAGCCGTGACGTAATTTTCAGGTCCTGAATGCCTAGAATTCGGCATTCAGGACCTGAAAATTACGTCACGGCTTGTTGTGATTGGTCGCGTCGCGGTCACATGGGCGGCACGCGACCAATCAGAAGCCGTGATGTCACGGAAGGCAGTAAACGCTCGCATTTTAAGCAAAGAAGGCTGCCGGTTACTACCAGGGCACGTCAGAGGGTGAATATATCCCTATTTTTTATTTTAATTCTTTATTTTTTACATGGATATGGATCCCAGGGCCTGAAGGAGAGTTTCCTCTCCTTCAGACCCTGGGAACCATACACTGGGAACTTCCGATTCCTGATACCACAAAAGTATCGGATCTCGGTATCGGAATTCCGATACAGCAAATATCGTCCGATACCCGATACTTGCGGTATCGGAATGCTCAACACTAATGTTCAGTAAATGCACTCAATACTTGGTTGGGGCTCCTTTTGCATCAGTTACTGCATCAATATGGCATGGAGGCGATCAGCCTATGGCACTGCTGATGTGTTATGGAAGCCCAGGTTGCTTTGATAGCAGCCTTCAGCTCGTCTGCACTGTTGGGTCTCATCTTCCTCTTGACAATACTCCATAGATTCTCTATGGGATTAAGGTCAGGCGAGTTTGCTGCCAATCAAGCACAGTGATACTGTTGTTTTTAAACCAGGTATTGGTACTTTTGGCAGTGTGGACAGGTGCCAAGTCCTGCTGGAGAATGAAAATTCCATCTCCAAAAAGCTTGTCGGCAGAGGGAAGTATGAAGTGCTCTAAAATTTCCTGGTAGACGGCTGCGCTGACTTTGGTCTTGATAACACACCAGCAGATGACATGGCTCCCCAAACCATTACTGACTGTGGATACTTCACACTAGACCTCCAGCAGCTTGGATTGTGGCCTCCACTCTTCCTCCAGGCTCTGGGACCTTGATTTCCAAATGAAATGCAAAATTTACTTTCATCTGAAAACAACACTTTGGACTACTGAGCAACAGTCCAGTTCCTTTTCTCCTTGGCCCAGGTAAGACGCCTCTGGCGTTGTCTATTGGTCATGAGTGGCTTGACACAAGGAATGCGACACTTATAGCCCATGTCCTGGATACATCCAAGTGTGGTGGCTCTTGAAGCAATGACCCCAGCAGCAGTCCACTCCTTGTGAATCTCACCCAAAGTTTTGAATGGCCTTTTCTTAATCCTTTCAAGTCTGCAGTTATCTCAGTTGCTTGTGCACCTTTTTCTATCACACTTTTTCCTTCCACTCAACTTTCCATTAATATGCTTGGATACAGCGCTCTGTGAACAGCCAGCTTCTTTAGCAATGACCTTTTGTGGCTTATCCTCCTTGTGGAGTGTGTCAATGAATGCCTTCTGGACATCTGACAAGTCAGCAGTCTTCCCCATGATTGTGGAGCTATTGAAACAGACGAAGGGACATTTTTAAATGCTTCGGAAGCCTTTGCAGGTATTTTTTGTTAATTATTCTAATTCACTGAGATAATGACTTTTGGGTTTTCATTGGCTGTAAGCCATAATCATCAACATTAACAGAAATAAACACTTGAAATAGATCACTCTGTTTGTAATGACTTTATATAATACATGAGTTTCACTTTTTGTGTTGAAGAATTTAAATAAATTAACCTTCTGATGATATTCTAATTATGTGAGAAGCACCTGTATATATTGGAAAATTTAGTTCATGAGTGGATGTCTCCAATATGGGACAAAAGTAGTTGTTTTTTTTTTTCAGAAACAGACTTAAAAAGTTTATTTTCTATCAGTCAGGAATAAAAAATGATGTATCGGGAAAAAAGAAGAAACACAAGTATGAGGCTAGCCTGCCTGATCCTCGCTATGCCAAACCTTGCACTACAGGATTAGGGCGATCCAGGCTCCTCTGTAGTGAACTCTCCAGCTGAGCGAGCTTTTATTTGCTCTGTTAAAGCAGCGTGGTCCTTATTGCCATAAAATCGGTGGTTTGTTTCATACTACGCTGTTTATGATTTTAATCAAACCAATGTTTACATGAAGGTGCTTAGCTTTTTATGTAGCGTTATAAACAGGGCTGTCCACACATGTTTCTGATTCAGTCCGACGTAAAAGCAGAGATTTGGCTTCAGAATAAATTGAGATTTATGTGGAAAGTGATCCTCGCAGCAGCCAACAAATTGCATGTGTCTGGCAAACAAGACGCATTTAGCTACTCCGGTTTTACAGGTACTCACAATGCAACGTACGTGAAAAACAAAAGCAACGCTCGTTCTCCGCACTGTCACGGTGTAGCGGTGAATTTTATTATTATTATTTTTTTATTTAATTATTTATTTTAAGATATTTAAAAAAAAAAATGGTAATCCCTCAAAAATCCTGGCTTTGGTAATGTGAGAATAAATTAAATATTACCATAAGGTTAATATCAGTGGCGGTAACATCTATAAAATCCATTGCTACGCTCACGCTACATATAGGGCTACTTTATTCTGCTTACATTACTTGCAATTGTAGTGTCGGGTGGATTTATGAGGTTTGTTCATGTCGATGTTTAGTTTCCGTCTTTTCAATCATTTTCACAATTTTTCCCCAAAAAATGCTGTGGTTTTGCTTTGTCAAAAGTTGTTGCAAACCCAATTTCCTCCATCAGACTAGAATAACATATTTTCACTGCTCCAGAGTCCAGTGGTGGACTGGTGGTTACTTTACCCCAGTTTATTGTGCTTGGCGATGTAAGGCTTCTGTGCATCCTTTTGAACAGGTATACCCCGACGCGCGCTTCTTGAGTTGACGTCACTTTGAGAAGCAGCAGTACAGTGGGTGTTAAGACCTAGGACAGATGATCTTACATGCCACAAGTTGCCATACAGCACCCCAGTTAATTGTGCTTGGTGACGTAAGGCTTCTGTGCATCCTTTTGAACAGGTATACTCCGACGCGCGCTTCTTGAGCTGATGTCACTTTGAGAAGCAGCGGTACAGTGGGTGTTAAGACCTAGGACAGATGATCTTACGTGCCACAAGTTGCCATGTAGCACTCCAGTTCATTGTGCTTGGCGATGTAAAGCTTCTGTGCATCCTTTTGAACAGGTATACCCCGACGCGCACTTCCTGAGCTGATGTCACTTTGAGAAGCAGCGGTACAGTGGGTGTTAAGACCTAGGACAGATGATCTTACGTGCCACAAGTTGCCATACAGCACCCCAGTTAATTGTGCTTGGTGACGTAAGGCTTCTGTGCATCCTTTTGAACAGGTATACCCCGACGCGCGCTTCTTGAGCTGATGTCACTTTGAAAAGCAGCGGTACAGTGGGTGTTAAGACCTAGGACAGATGATCTTATGTGTCACAAGTTTCCAAGTAGCGTCACTCACCACTAAAATCTGGAACCTTTCAGTACAACCCAAACATTTACCAGTATTGGTCTATGGAGATTGCGCTTGATCTTTTTTTTAATACAGATTTTGAAAAATAAAAAAAAATACCCAAAAAAAGAGAAATTATCATAAACACCCAGTCGATTATTTTACTTTGATGCATACTTTTTAAGTTAACTTTTTTTTTTTTCACCGTTATGGCTGTGGTTTTGGGTATATAGATGTCTTAATTCATTATGTGTGACTTTTTGAAATATTGCAATTTGTTTTGCTTAATTTGTAGTTCCTTAAAAAAGACAAAAAAAAAGTATCTTTGAGTGTGCGCCAAATCATTAAACATTGCGCACCCATTTTAATGAATTTAGAGTGAAGCCCGACAGCACAAACAATGTAAGCCATGAATTGGGGTCATAGTATTTTAGAAAGGTGGAGCATTTGTCATGTATTTCACTGCAGGATAACCCATATAGCTTTTTTTTTTTACTTTATGCCGTCCTCATCTAGATATATACATATACCAGAAAATACATATTTGAATACATATTTAATAATAACACACATAGAAGTACTTAATTTAATGCATGTACCATAAAATACACATTTAATAGTATTTAACATGATTAATATTTAATATAAACCAGGAGAAAATATTCACCATATACTAATATACTACTTTACATAAAAATATCCCTTAAATGTGACAGTGTTTGAATAGTAAAGACACCGTGCATGCAATGTTCACAAGTTGATGCTTTGGGCAATTTAGCTGCGGTACATAAAGGGGTTAAAGTAATGTTTATGCAAAGTATAATGAGCGACATGACAAATACAATGTAAGTAATTCTACATCTGCAGGGAACTTATAATTAGATCACACTAAAGATGCACAATGTGTCTCCTTATTCTATTAACGACACATTAACATTAACAAAGTGTTAATTGCTCAGATAATGGAGAGATCAGTGATAAGCTGCAAGTCTGGAAAGAGAGAATGCTGCCATCTAGTGACCACAAATGAGAATGCAGACATGTATTTATATAGCCTTTAAAGCCCTTCTATATGGTTTCTGCAATAGGACATTTGGGTGTACTGTACAGGTAACATAGTAACATAGTTAGTAAGGCCAAAAAAATACATTTGTCCATCCAGTTCAGCCTACATTCCATCATAATAAATCCCCAGATCTACGTCCTTCTACAGAACCTAATAATTGTATGATACAATATTGTTCTGCTCCAGGAAGACATCCAGGCCTCTCTTGAACCCCTCGACTGAGTTCGCCATCACCACCTCCTCAGGCAAGCAATTCCAGATTCTCACTGCCCTAACAGTAAAGAATCCTCTTCTATGTTGGTGGAAAAACCTTCTCTCCTCCAGACGCAAAGAATGCCCCCTGGTGCCTGTCACCTTCCTTGGTATAAACAGATCCTCAGCGAGATATTTGTATTGTCCCCTTATATACTTATACATGGTTATTAGATCGCCCCTCAGTCGTCTTTTTTCTACACTAAATAATCCTAATTTCGCTAATCTATCTGGGTATTGTAGTTCTCCCATCCGCTTAATTAATTTTGTTGCCCTCCTTTGTACTCTCTCTAGTTCCATTATATCCTTCCTGAGCACCGGTGCCCAAAACTGGACACAGTACTCCATGTGCGGTCTAACTAGGGATTTGTACAGAGGCAGTATAATGCTCTCATCAAGTGTATCCAGACCTCTTTTAATGCACCCCATGATCCTGTTTGCCTTGGCAGCTGCTGCCTGGCATTGGCTGCTCCAGGTAAGTTTATCATTAACTAGGATCCCCAAGTCCTTCTCCCTGTCAGATTTACCAAGTGGTTTCCCGTTCAGTGTGTAATGGTGATATTGATTCCTTCTTCCCATGTGTATAACCTTACATTTATCATTGTTAAACCTCATCTGCCACCTTTCAGCCCAAGTTTCCAACTTATCCAGATCCATCTGTAGCAGAATACTATCTTCTCTTGTATTAACTGCTTTACATAGTTTTGTATCATCTGCAAATATCAATATTTTACTGTGTAAAGCTTCTACCAGATCGTTAATGAATATGTTGAAGAGAACAGATCGGTTTGACAGGAGCGATTTCTCATAAACCCATGCTGATATGGAGTGAAACAGTTATTCTCATTGAGATAATCCAGAATAACATCCTTCAGAAACCCTTCAAATATTTTACCAACAGTAGAGGTTAGACTTACTGGCCTATAATTTCCAGGTTCACTTTTAGAGCCCTTTTTGAATATTGGCACCACATTTGATATGCGCCAGTCCTGCGTAACAGACCCCGTCGCCACAGAGGTATTGGAGCTGCATCTGTCACCTGGAGACTAAATTCCCTTCTGTTACATAGGAGGACAGCAACACTTCTACTGCCATATTTACAATGAAACTGTAAGGGTATATTTTAATAAGAAAGCATAATAAACACCTACTGTATTCTCACCCATCCCTTGTAGACTGTGAGCCCTCGCGGGCAGGGTCCTCTCTCCTCCTGTACCAGTTATGACTTGTATTGTTCAAGATTATCGTACTTGTTTTTATTATGTATACCCCTCCTCACATGTAAAGCGCCATGGAATAAATGGCGCTATAATAATAAATAATAATAATAAATAATAATAATAATAAATACATATAATAAAGCAGCCATTAATCCACGTTCACACATTCAGTATTTTACATCAGTATTTGTAAGCCAGAAATTAGTGATGGATGGGAGGGAGAAGGACAGAGCCAAGACTCTTCATAAAAGGAATTCCATGGTGTACAGCACCAAGGAATTAATGGTGCTATATAAATAAATAAATAATAATAATAATAGAAGAGGGAACCTGTCACCATGAAATATACAGACACCATGTCATAGAGCAGGAAAAGCTGAGCAAAGAGATATATACACTGCTCAAAAAAATAAAGGGAACACTTAAACAGCAGAATATAACTCCAAGTAAATCAAACTTCTGTGAAATCAAACTGTCCACTTAGGAAGCAACACTGATTGACAATCAATTTCACATGCTATTGTGCAAATGGAATAGAAAACAGATGGAAATTATTGGCAATTATCAAGACACCCTCAATAAACTAGTGGTTCTGCAGGTGGGGACCACAGACCACATCTCAGTACCAATGCTTTCTGGCTGAGGTTTTGGTCACTTTTGAATGTTGGTTGTGCTTTCACACTCGTGGTAGCATGAGACGGACTCTACAACCCACACAAGTGGCTCAGGTAGTGCAGCTCATGCAGGATGGCACATCAATGCGAGCTGTGGCAAGAAGGTTTGCTGTGTCTGTCAGCGAAGTGTCCAGAGGCTGGAAGCGCTACCAGGAGACAGGCCAGTACATTAGGAGACGTGGAGGGGGCCGTAGGAGGGCAACAACCCAGCAGCGGGACCACTACCTCAGCCTTTGTGCAAGGAGGAACAGGAGGAGCACTGCCAGAGCCCTGCAAAATGACCTCCAGCAGGCCACAAATGTGCACGTGTCTGCACAAACAGTTAGAAACCGACTCCATGAGGATGGTCTGAGTGCCCGATGTCCACAGATGGGGATTGTACTCACAGTCCAACACTGTGCAGGATGCTTGGCATTTGCCACAGAACACCAGGATTGGCAAATTCGTCACTGGCACCCTGTACTCTTCACAGATGAAAGCAGGTTCACACTGAGCACATGTGACAGACATGAGAGTCTGAAGATGCCGTGGAGAGCTGTTGTGAACTCTATTTTTGGGCTCCCTCTAGTGGTCACAAGCGGTACTGTGTAGTGTTGTCTTTCTGCAGGTTGGCAGCATCAGCTGGTTCGTTATCCTTGGTTGGTTTCCTATTTAGCTCACCTGGATACTCAGTTCCTTGCCTGCTATCAATGTATTCAGTGCTCTTCAGATTCCTTGTGACTACCTTGCTCCCAGTCTCTCCAAGACAAGCTAAGTTTTTGTTTGTTCATTTTTTGATTATCAGCATTCATCATGTTTCTTGTCCAGCTTGCTAAAATGTGATTTCCTCGCTTGCTGGTTGCTCTAGGGGACTGAGTTTCTCCCCCCACACCGTTAGTTGGTGTGGGGGTTCTTGAAATCTCAGAGTGGATATTTTGTAAGGGTTTTTTACTGACCGCATAGATTCCCTTTTCTATTTTCTGCTATCTAGTATTAGTGGGCCTCATTTGCTGAATCTGCTTTCACCCCTGTGTATGTGCCTTCCTCTTACCTCACCTTTATTATTTGTTGGGGGCTTCTATATCTTTGGGGATTATTTCTCTGGAGGCAAGAGAGGTCTTTCTTTCTCTCTAGGGGTAGTTAGTTCCTCAGGCTGGCTCGAGACGTCTAGGATTTTTAGGCACGTTCACTGGCTACTTCTAGTGTGTTTGGATAGGTTCAGATTTGCGGTCAGTCCAGTTTGCCACCTCCCTAGAGCTTGTCCTATGTTTGTTACTTAGCTGGAGTAATTTGTGATCCTCAACCACTAAGGATCATAACAGTATAGCAGGCCAGAAAGTGTTTAATGCATCGCAGAAGTGGGATAAAAAGAAGACCTGAGTCTATGCAATGTGACCGAACTCTGACCAGAATTGAGCGACAAAGTCATAGACGTCAAAATGGGTTGTGCTTTTACTGTGGTGATTCTGCTCATGTTATCTCAGCATGCTCTAAACGCTTAAAAAAATTCGCTAAACCTGTCACCATTGGTACTATACAGCCTAAATTTATTTTGTCTGTTACTTTGATTTGTTCTTTGTCGTCCTACCCGGTTATGGCTTTTGTGGATTCGGGTGCTGCCCTGAATCTGATGGATTTGTCGTTTGCCAGGCGCTGTGGTTTTGTCCTGGAGCCTTTGGAATTTCCTATTCCTCTGAGGGGAATTGATGCTACGCCATTGGCTGAGAATAAGCCTCAGTATTGGACGCAAATGACCATGTGCATGACTCCCGTACATCAGGAGGTGATTCGCTTTCTTGTTCTGCATAATTTGCATGACGTTGTCGTTTTGGGTCTGCCATGGCTGCAGGCTCATAATCCAGTTTTAGATTGGAAAGCTATGTCTGTGTCAAGTTGGGGTTGTCAGGGAATTCATGGCGATACTCCGTTGGTGTCTATTGCTTCTTCCACTCCTTCTGAGGTCCCTGAGTTTTTGTCTGACTACCAGGATGTATTTGATGAGCCCAGGTCCAGTGCCCTGCCCCCTCATAGGGATTGTGACTGTGCTATAAATTTAATTCCTGGTAGTAAATTTCCTAAGGGACGACTTTTTAATTTGTCTATACCAGAGCATGCCGCAATGCGGAGTTATATAAAGGAGTCTTTGGAGAAGGGACAAATTCGCCCATCCTCTTCCCCTCTTGGTGCAGGATTTTTTTTTGTGGCCAAGAAGGACGGTTCTTTGAGACCTTGTATAGATTATCGTCTTCTGAATAAAATCACAGTCAAATTTCAGTATCCTTTGCCACTATTGTCTGATTTGTTTGCTCGGATTAAGGGTGCCAGTTGGTTCACCAAGATAGATCTCCGTGGTGCGTATAACCTTGTGCGCATTAAGCAGGGAGATGTGTCATGATCTCTGCAGGCAGAGACCATAGCAAGCCTATAGAGGGACAAGCTCTCGGAAGATGGAACTATACTGACCATGAACTAAGCCTGCCGCGCAACTAGAAATAGCCAGGTAGCATTTCCTATTTATTGCTAGATGCCCAGCTCTGGCCTAAGACCTAAATAGCTAGCAGAGGGAAATATAAGACCTGGCTCACCTCTAGAGAAATATTCCCAAGAAGACAGTAGCCCCCCACATATAATGACGGTGAGTTCAGATGAAACAACAAACGCAGCAGGAAAATAGTCTTAGCAAATTTGAGGTCCGCTTACTAGATAGCAGAAGACAGATAGTATACTTTCATGGTCAGCAGAAAATCACTAACAAAACACCATCCAGAGATTACCTTAAACTCTGGCATTAACTCATAACGCCAGAGTAGCAATCCCTGATCAACGAGAGCTTTCCAGACACAGTAACAAAACTTCAGCTGTGAACTGGAACAAATAGGCAAAACGAAACATGGACAAAAGTCCAACTTATCTAGTAGTTGTCTAGAAGCAGGAACAAGCACTGAGAGGCATCAGATAACATTGTTGACCGGCAAGAAACCACCAGAGAAATGAGCTTAAATAGCGACACCCACTACTGATGGAACCAGGTGAAACAGGAAAGAGGATGACAAGTCCAATTCCACAAGCGGCCACCGGGGGAGCCCAGAATCCAAATTCACAACAGTACCCCCCCCTCAAGGAGGGGGCACCGAACCCTCACCAGATCCACCAGGGCGACCAGGATGAGCCCTATGGAAGGCACGAACAAGATCAGAAGCATGAACATCAGATGCATTGACCCAAGAATTATCCTCCTGGCCGTAACCCTTCCAGTTGACCAGATACTGGAGTCTCCGTCTGGAAACACGAGAGTCCAAAATTTTCTCCACAACGTACTCCAACTCACCCTCAACCAACACCGGAGCAGGAGGCTCAACTGAAGGTACAACAGGTACCTCATACCTGCGCAATAACGACCGATGAAAAACGTTATGAATGGAAAAGGACGCAGGGAGGTCCAAACGGAAAGAAACAGGATTAAGAATCTCCAATATTCTATAAGGGCCGATGAACCGAGGTTTAAACTTAGGAGAAGAGACCCTCATAGGGACAAAACGAGAAGACAACCACACCAAATCTCCAACACAAAGCCGAGAACCAACACGACGATGACGGTTGGCAAAACGCTGAGTCTTCTCCTGGGACAACTTCAAATTGTCCATAACCTGCCCCCAGATGTGATGCAATCTCTCCACCACCGCATCCACTCCAGGACAATCCGAGGATTCCACCTGACCGGAGGAAAATCGAGGGTGAAACCCCGAATTACAGAAAAACGGGGACACCAAGGTGGAAGAGCTGGCCCGATTATTGAGGGCGAACTCTGCCAATGGCAAAAAAGCAACCCAATCATCCTGGTCAGCAGAGACAAAACACCTCAGATATGTCTCCAGGGTCTGATTAGTCCGCTCGGTCTGGCCATTAGTCTGAGGGTGAAAAGCAGATGAAAAAGACAAATCTATGCCCATCCTAGCACAGAATGCCCGCCAAAATCTAGACACAAATTGGGTACCTCTGTCAGAAACAATATTCTCAGGAATACCGTGCAATCGGACAACATTCTGAAAAAACAGAGGAACCAACTCAGAAGAAGAAGGCAACTTGGGCAGAGGAACCAAATGGACCATTTTAGAGAAACGGTCACAGACCACCCAGATGACAGACATCTTCTGGGAAACAGGCAGATCTGAAATAAAATCCATCGAGATGTGTGTCCAAGGCCTCTTAGGAATAGGCAAGGGCAACAGCAGTCCGCTAGCCCGAGAACTACAAGACTTGGCCCGAGCACAAACGTCACATGACTGCACAAAGACTCGCACATCTCGTGACAGGGAAGGCCACCAGAAGGATCTTGCCACCAAATCCCTGGTACCAAAAATTCCGGGATGACCTGCCAATGCAGAAGAATGTACCTCAGAGATGACTCTGCTGGTCCAATCATCCGGAACAAACAGTCTATCAGGCGGACAACGATCCGGTCTATCCGCCTGAAACTCTTGCAAGGACCGCCGCAGATCAGGAGAAACGGCCGACAAAATTACTCCCTCCTTAAGGATACCTGTGGGTTCAGAATTACCAGGAGAGTCCGGGTCAAAACTCCTAGAAAGGGCATCTGCCTTAACATTCTTAGAACCCGGTAGGTATGACACCACAAAATTAAAGCGAGAAAAAAATAAAGACCAGCGCGCCTGTCTAGGATTCAGGCGTCTGGCAGTCTCAAGATAAATCAGATTTTTGTGGTCAGTCAATACCACCACCTGATGCCTAGCCCCCTCGAGCCAATGGCGCCACTCCTCAAACGCCCACTTCATGGCCAAAAGCTCCCGATTCCCAACATCATAATTCCGCTCTGCGGGCGAAAATTTGCGAGAAAAGAAGGCACAAGGCCTAATGACGGAGCAGTCGGAACCTTTCTGCGACAACACTGCCCCAGCTCCGATCTCCGAAGCGTCAACCTCAACCTGAAAAGGCAGATTCACATCAGGCTGACGCAACACAGGGGCAGAGGCAAAACGGCGCTTAAGCTCCTGAAAGGCCTCTACAGCATGAGGGGACCAATTAGCAACATCAGCGCCTTGTCTGGTCAAATCAGTCAGTGGTTTAACGACATCTGAAAAACCAGCAATAAATCGGCGGTAAAAGTTGGCAAAGCCCAAAAATCTCTGAAGACCCTTAAGAGAGGAGGGCTGAGTCCAGTCACAAATAGCTTGCACCTTGACGGGATCCATCTCAATGGAAGAGGGAGAAAAAATATACCCCAAAAAGGAAATTTTCTGGACCCCAAAAACGCACTTAGACCCCTTCACACATAAAGAATTAGACCGCAGAACCTGAAAAACTCTCCTGACCTGCTGGACATGAGAGTCCCAGTCATCAGAAAAAATCAGAATATCATCCAGATATATTATCATAAATTTATCCAGAAAATCGCGGAAAATATCATGCATAAAAGACTGGAAAACTGAAGGGGCATTAGAAAGACCAAAAGGCATGACCAAATACTCAAAGTGGCCCTCGGGCGTATTAAATGCGGTCTTCCACTCATCCCCCTGCCTGATCCGCACCAAATTATACGCCCCACGAAGATCAATTTTAGAGAACCACTTAGCACCCTCTATACGAGCAAACAAATCAGTAAGCAATGGCAATGGGTATTGATACTTAACAGTGATCTTATTCAGAAGCCGATAATCAATACATGGTCTCAAAGAGCCGTCTTTTTTTTGAGACAAAGAAAAACCCAGCTCCCAAGGGAGAAGAAGATGGACGAATATGTCCCTTTTCCAAAGACTCCTTTATATATTCCCGCATAGCAGCATGTTCCGGCACAGACAGATTAAACAAACGACCCTTTGGATATTTACAACCCGGTATCAAATCTATGGCACAATCGCACTCACGGTGCGGAGGTAACGACCCAAGCTTGGGTTCGTCAAAGACGTCTTGATAATCAGAGAGGAACTCAGGGACTTCAGAGGGAATGGACGACGAAATAGAAACCAAAGGTAAGTCCCCATGAATACCCTTACATCCCCAGCTCAACACAGACATTGCTCTCCAGTCCAAGACTGGGTTGTGAGACTGCAACCATGGCAATCCCAGTACCAAATCGTCATGTAAATTATACAGCACCAGGAAACGAATAATCTCCTGGTGATCCGGATTGATACGCATGGTTACTTGTGTCCAGTATTGTGGTTTATTATTAGCCAATGGGGTGGAGTCAATCCCCTTCAGAGGAATAAGAGTCTCCAAAGGCTCTAAATCAAAACCACAACGATTGGCAAAGGACCAATCCATAAGACTCAGAGCGGCGCCAGAGTCAACATAGGCGTCCGTGGCAATGGATGACAAAGAGCAAATCAGGGTTACGGACAAAATAAACTTAGACTGAATGGTGCCAATGGAAACAGACTTATCAAGCTTCTTTGTACGCCTAGAGCATGCTGATATAACATGAGTAGAATCCCCACAATAGAAACACAATCCATTCTTCCGTCTAAAATTCTGTCGCTCGCTCCTGGACAGAATTCTATCACACTGCATACTTTCTGGCGTCTTTTCCATAGACACCGCCAGATGGTGCACCGGTTTGCGCTCCCGCAGACGCCTATCAATCTGAATAGCCATTGTCATGGACTCATTCAGACCTGCAGGCACAGGGAACCCCACCATAACATCCTTAACGGCATCAGAGAGACCTTCTCTGAAAGTAGCCGCCAAGGCGCACTCATTCCACTGAGTAAGCACAGACCATTTACGGAATTTTTGGCAGAAAACTTCAGCTTCGTCTTGCCCCTGAGATAGTGCCATCAAAGTTTTTTCTGCCTGAAGTTCCAAATGAGGTTCCTCATAAAGCAAGCCCAAGGCCAGAAAAAACGCATCCACATCGCGTAACGCAGGATCCCCTGCTGGCAATGAGAAGGCCCAATCTTGAGGGTCACCCCTGAGCAAGGAAATCACAATCCTAACCTGCTGAGCAGGGTCTCCAGCTGAACGAGACTTCAGGGACAAATAAAGCTTACAATTATTTCGGAAATTCTGGAAGCTAGCTCTATTCCCTGTGAAGAACTCCGGCAAAGGAATTCTCGGCTCAGATACCGGAGCATGTACCACAAAATCTTGTAAATTTTGTACTTTCGTGATGAGATTATTCAAACCCGCAGTTACACTCTGGAGATCCATTATTGTCAGGTGCACACAGAGCCATACAGAGATTAGGAGGAGAGAGAGAAAAAAGACTGCAGCAAGGCAGACTGGAGGGGAAAAAAAAAAAAAAAAAAATTCCAGCAGACTTCTTATAACTCTCCTTTCTCAACCTGGGTCTTTAACACTTTATTGGCCGGTCAAACTGTCATGATCTCTGCAGGCAGAGACCATAGCAAGCCTATAGAGGGACAAGCTCTCGGAAGATGGAACTATACTGACCATGAACTAAGCCTGCCGCGCAACTAGAAATAGCCAGGTAGCATTTCCTATTTATTGCTAGATGCCCAGCTCTGGCCTAAGACCTAAATAGCTAGCAGAGGGAAATATAAGACCTGGCTCACCTCTAGAGAAATATTCCCAAGAAGACAGTAGCCCCCCACATATAATGACGGTGAGTTCAGATGAAACAACAAACGCAGCAGGAAAATAGTCTTAGCAAATTTGAGGTCCGCTTACTAGATAGCAGAAGACAGATAGTATACTTTCATGGTCAGCAGAAAATCACTAACAAAACACCATCCAGAGATTACCTTAAACTCTGGCATTAACTCATAACGCCAGAGTAGCAATCCCTGATCAACGAGAGCTTTCCAGACACAGTAACAAAACTTCAGCTGTGAACTGGAACAAATAGGCAAAACGAAACATGGACAAAAGTCCAACTTATCTAGTAGTTGTCTAGAAGCAGGAACAAGCACTGAGAGGCATCAGATAACATTGTTGACCGGCAAGAAACCACCAGAGAAATGAGCTTAAATAGCGACACCCACTACTGATGGAACCAGGTGAAACAGGAAAGAGGATGACAAGTCCAATTCCACAAGCGGCCACCGGGGGAGCCCAGAATCCAAATTCACAACAGAGATGAATGGAAAACAGCATTTAATACACCCGAAGGCCATTTTGAGTACTTGGTGATGCCTTTTGGACTCTCTAATGCCCCTTCTGTGTTTCAGTCCTTCATGCATGACATCTTCCGAGAATATCTGGATAAATTTATGATTGTTTATCTGGATGACATTTTGGTCTTTTCTGATGATTGGGAGTCCCATGTGAAGCAGGTCAGGATGGTGTTCCAGGTCCTGCGTGCTAATGCTTTATTTGTGAAGGGCTCAAAGTGTCTCTTCGGAGTACAGAAGGTCTCCTTTTTGGGTTTTATTTTTTCTCCTTCTACTGTGGAGATGGACCCAGTCAAGGTCCAGGCTATTCATGACTGGACTCAACCCACGTCTGTTAAGAGTCTTCAGAAGTTCTTGGGTTTTGCTAATTTTTACCGTCGTTTCATCGCTAATTTTTCTGGCGTGGTTAAACCTTTGACGGATTTGACCAAGAAGGGTTCTGATGTGACTAATTGGTCTCCTGCGGCCGTGGAGGCCTTTCGGGAGCTGAAGCGCCGGTTTTCTTCGGCTCCAGTCTTGTGTCAGCCAGATGTCTCTCTCCCCTTCCAGGTCGAGGTTGATGCTTCTGAGATTGGAGCAGGGGCTGTTTTGTCGCAGAGAAGCTCTGATGGCTCTGTGATGAAGCCATGTGCTTTCTTTTCAAGAAAGTTTTCGCCTGCCGAGCGGAATTATGATGTTGGTAATCGGGAGTTGTTGGCTATGAAGTGGGCATTTGAGGAGTGGCGACATTGGCTCGAAGGAGCTAAACATCGTGTGGTGGTCTTGACTGATCACAAAAATCTGATTTATCTTGAATCTGCCAAGCACCTGAATCCTAGACAGGCTCGTTGGTTGTTGTTTTTCTCCCGTTTCAACTTCGTGGTCTCATACCTGCCTGGTTCGAAGAACGTGAAAGCTGATGCACTTTCTAGGAGTTTTGTGCCTGACTCTCCGGGAGTTTCTGAGCCGGCTGGTATTCTCAGAGAGGGAGTGATTTTGTCTGCCATTTCCCCAGATTTGCGACGAGTGCTGCAGAAATTTCAGGCGGATAGACCTGACCGTTGTCCACCAGAGAGACTGTTTGTCCCGGATAGATGGACCAGCAGAGTTATTTCCGAGGTCCATTCTTCGGTGTTGGCGGGTCATCCTGGGATTTTTGGTACCAGAGATTTGGTGGCTAGGTCCTTCTGGTGGCCTTCCTTGTCGCGGGATGTGCGTTCCTTTGTGCAGTCTTGTGGGATTTGTGCTCGGGCTAAGCCTTGCTGTTCTCGTGCCAGCGGTTTGCTTTTGCCTTTGCCTGTTCCGAAAAGGCCTTGGACGCACATTTCCATGGATTTTATTTCGGATCTTCCAGTATCTCAGAAAATGTCTGTCATCTGGGTGGTGTGTGATCGTTTTTCCAAGATGGTCCATTTGGTGCCCTTGCCTAAGTTGCCTTCTTCCTCCGATTTGGTTCCTCTATTTTTTCAGAATGTGGTTCGCTTGCACGGCATTCCTGAAAATATTGTGTCTGATAGAGGATCCCAGTTTGTGTCCAGGTTTTGGTGGACTTTTTGTGCTAAGATGGGCATTGATTTGTCTTTTTCGTCGGCCTTCCATCCTCGGACTAATGGCCAAACCGAGCGAACTAATCAGACGTTGGAAACTTATTTGAGATGTTTTGTTTCTGCTGATCAGGATGATTGGGTGACTTTTTTGCCATTGGCCGAGTTTGCCCTTAATAATCGGGCTAGTTCTGCTACTTTGGTTTTGCCTTTTTTTCTGCAATTCTGGTTTCCATCCTCGTTTTTCCTCGGGTCAGGTTGAGCCTTCTGACTGTCCTGGGGTGGATTCTGTGGTGGATAGGTTGCAGCAGATTTGGAACCATGTGATGGACAATTTGAGGTTGTCACAGGAGAAGGCTCAGCACTTTGCCAACCGCCGCCGCGGTGTGGGTACCCGACTTCGTGTTGGGGATTTGGTGTGGCTGTCTTCTCGGTATGTTCCTATGAAGGTCTCCTCTCCTAAATTTAAGCCTCGCTTCATCGGTCCTTATAAGATCTTGGAAATCCTTAACCCGGTGTCTTTTCGTTTGGATCTCCCAGCATCGTTTGCCATTCATAATGTGTTCCATAGGTCTTTGTTGCGGAGGTATGTGGTACCTGTGGTTCCTTCTGTTGAGCCTCCTGCTCCGGTGCTGGTCGAGGGCGAATTGGAGTACGTGGTGGAGAAGATTTTGGATTCTCGTATCTCTAGATGGAGGCTTCAGTATTTGGTTAAGTGGAAGGGCTATGGTCAGGAGTGTTATGGTTCTCAATGGCAAGAGAACATAGCCCAGCATACATAGGAACTAGCTCTTGGAAGGATGGAAACTTAAACTGACCATGAACTAAACCTGCCGCACAACTAACAGTAGCCGGGTAGCGTAGCCTGCGTTTTATCCCTAGACGCCCAGCGCCGGCCGGAGGACTAACTAATCCTGGCAGAGGAAAATATAGTCCTGGCTCACCTCTAGAGAAATTTCCCCGAAAGGCAGACAGAGGCCCCCACATATATTGGCGGTGATTTAAGATGAAAATGACAAACGTAGTATGAAAATAGGTTTAGCAAAATCGAGGTCCGCTTACTAGATAGCAGGAAGACAGAAAGGGTACTTTCATGGTCAGCTGAAAACCCTATCAATACACCATCCTGAAATTACTTTAAGACTCTAGTATTAACTCATAACATCAGAGTGGCAATTTCAGATCACAAGAGCTTTCCAGACACAGAAACGAAACTGCAGCTGTGAACTGGAACAAAATGCAAAAAACAAACAAGGACAAAAGTCCGACTTAGCTGGAAGTTGTCTGGTAGCAGGAACATGCACAGAAAGGCTTCTGATTACAATGTTGACCGGCATGGAAGTGACAGAGGAGCAAGGTAAAATAGCGACTCCCACATCCTGATGGGAACAGGTGAACAGAGAGGATGATGCACACAAGTTCAATTCCACCAGTGGCCACCGGGGGAGCCCAAAATCCAATTTCACAACAGTACCCCCCCCTCAAGGAGGGGGCACCGAACCCTCACCAGAACCACCAGGGCGATCAGGATGAGCCCTATGAAAGGCACGGACCAGATCGGAGGCATGAACATCAGAGGCAGTCACCCAAGAATTATCCTCCTGACCGTATCCCTTCCATTTGACCAGATACTGGAGTTTCCGTCTGGAAACACGGGAGTCCAAGATTTTTTCCACAACGTACTCCAACTCGCCCTCAACCAACACCGGAGCAGGAGGCTCAACGGAAGGCACAACCGGTACCTCATACCTGCGCAACAATGACCGATGAAAAACATTATGAATAGAAAAAGATGCAGGGAGGTCCAAACGGAAGGACACAGGGTTAAGAATCTCCAATATCTTGTACGGGCCGATGAACCGAGGCTTAAACTTAGGAGAAGAAACCCTCATAGGGACAAAACGAGAAGACAACCACACCAAGTCCCCGACACAAAGCCGAGGACCAACCCGACGCCGGCGGTTGGCAAAAAGCTGAGTCTTCTCCTGGGACAACTTCAAATTGTCCACCACCTGCCCCCAAATCTGATGCAACCTCTCCACCACAGCATCCACTCCAGGACAATCCGAAGATTCCATCTGACCGGAGGAAAATCGAGGATGAAACCCCGAATTACAGAAAAAAGGAGACACCAAGGTGGCAGAGCTGGCCCGATTATTGAGGGCAAACTCCGCTAAAGGCAAAAAAGCAACCCAATCATCCTGATCTGCAGACACAAAACACCTCAAATATGTCTCCAAAGTCTGATTCGTCCGCTCGGTCTGGCCATTAGTCTGAGGATGGAAAGCAGACGAGAAAGACAAATCTATGCCCATCCTAGCACAGAATGCCCGCCAAAATCTAGACACGAATTGGGTTCCTCTGTCAGAAACGATATTCTCCGGAATACCATGCAAACGAACCACATTTTGAAAAAACAGAGGAACCAACTCGGAAGAAGAAGGCAACTTAGGCAGGGGAACCAAATGGACCATCTTAGAGAAACGGTCACACACCACCCAGATGACAGACATCTTCTGAGAAACAGGAAGATCCGAAATAAAATCCATCGAGATGTGCGTCCAAGGCCTCTTCGGGATAGGCAAGGGCAACAACAATCCACTAGCCCGAGAACAACAAGGCTTGGCCCGAGCACAAACGTCACAAGACTGCACAAAGCCTCGTACATCTCGTGACAGGGAAGGCCACCAGAAGGACCTTGCCACCAAATCCCTGGTACCAAAGATTCCAGGATGACCTGCCAACGCAGAAGAATGAACCTCAGAAATGACTTTACTGGTCCAATCATCAGGAACAAACAGTCTACCAGGTGGGCAACGATCAGGTCTATCCGCCTGAAAATCCTGCAAGGCCCGCCGCAGGTCTGGAGAAACGGCAGACAATATCACTCCATCCTTAAGGATACCTGTAGGTTCAGAATTACCAGGGGAGTCAGGCTCAAAACTCCTAGAAAGGGCATCCGCCTTAACATTCTTAGAACCCGGTAGGTATGACACCACAAAATTAAACCGAGAGAAAAACATCGACCAGCGCGCCTGTCTAGGATTCAGGCGTCTGGCGGACTCAAGATAAATTAAATTTTTGTGGTCGGTCAATACCACCACCTGATGTCTAGCCCCCTCAAGCCAATGACGCCACTCCTCAAAAGCCCACTTCATGGCCAAAAGCTCTCGATTCCCAATATCATAATTCCGCTCGGCGGGCGAAAATTTACGAGAAAAAAAAGCACAAGGTTTCATCACGGAGCAGTCGGAACTTCTTTGCGACAAAACCGCCCCAGCTCCGATTTCAGAAGCGTCGACCTCAACCTGAAAAGGAAGAGCAACATCAGGCTGACGCAACACAGGGGCGGAAGAAAAGCGGCGCTTAAGCTCCCGAAAGGCCTCCACAGCAGCAGGGGACCAATCAGCAACATCAGCACCCTTCTTAGTCAAATCAGTCAATGGTTTAACAACATCAGAAAAACCAGCAATAAATCGACGATAAAAGTTAGCAAAGCCCAAAAATTTCTGAAGACTCTTAAGAGAAGATGGTTGCGTCCAATCACAAATAGCCCGAACCTTGACAGGATCCATCTCGATGGAAGAGGGGGAAAAAATGTATCCCAAGAAGGAAATCTTTTGAACCCCAAAAACGCACTTAGAACCCTTCACACACAAGGAATTAGACCGCAAAACCTGAAAAACCCTCCTGACCTGCTGGACATGAGAGTCCCAGTCATCCGAAAAAATCAGAATATCATCCAGATACACGATCATAAATTTATCCAAATAATCACGGAAAATGTCATGCATAAAGGACTGAAAGACTGAAGGGGCATTTGAAAGGCCAAAAGGCATCACCAAATACTCAAAGTGGCCCTCGGGCGTATTAAATGCGGTTTTCCACTTATCCCCCTGCTTAATTCGCACCAAATTATACGCCCCACGGAGATCTATCTTAGAGAACCACTTGGCCCCCTTTATGCGAGCAAACAAATCAGTCAGCAGTGGCAACGGATATTGATATTTAACCGTGATTTTATTCAAAAGCCGATAATCAATACACGGCCTCAAAGAGCCATCTTTCTTAGACACAAAGAAAAAACCGGCTCCTAAGGGAGATGACGAAGGACGAATATGTCCCTTTTCCAAGGACTCCTTTATATATTCTCGCATAGCAGCATGTTCAGGCACAGACAGATTAAATAAACGACCCTTAGGGTATTTACTACCCGGAATCAAATCTATGGCACAATCGCACTCCCGGTGCGGAGGTAATGAACCAAGCTTAGGTTCTTCAAAAACGTCACGATAGTCAGACAAGAATTCAGGAATCTCAGAGGGAATAGATGACGAAATGGAAACCAAAGGTACGTCCCCATGCATCCCCTTACATCCCCAGCTTAACACAGACATAGCGTTCCAGTCGAGGACTGGGTTATGAGATTGCAGCCATGGCAATCCAAGCACCAACACATCATGTAGATTATACAGCACAAGAAAGCGAATAATCTCCTGATGATCCGGATTAATTCGCATAGTTACTTGTGTCCAGTATTGTGGTTTATTACTAGCCAATGGGGTGGAGTCAATCCCCTTCAGAGGTATAGGAGTTTCAAGAGGCTCTAAATCATACCCACAGCGTTTGGCAAAGGACCAATCCATAAGACTCAAAGCGGCGCCAGAGTCGACATAGGCATCCGCGGTAATAGATGATAAAGAACAAATCAGGGTCACAGATAGAATAAACTTAGACTGAAAAGTGCCAATTGAAACTGACTTATCAAGCTTCTTAGTACGCTTAGAGCATGCTGATATAACATGAGTTGAATCACCACAATAAAAGCACAACCCATTTTTTCGTCTAAAATTCTGCCGTTCGCTTCTGGACAGAATTCTATCACATTGCATATTCTCTGGCGTCTTCTCAGTAGACACCGCCAAATGGTGCACAGGTTTGCGCTCCCGCAGACGTCTATCGATCTGGATAGCCATTGTCATGGACTCATTCAGACCCGCAGGCACAGGGAACCCCACCATAACATCCTTAACGGCATCAGAGAGACCCTCTCTGAAATTCGCCGCCAGGGCGCACTCATTCCACTGAGTAAGCACAGACCATTTACGGAATTTTTGGCAGTATATTTCAACTTCATCTTGCCCCTGAGATAGGGACATCAAGGCTTTTTCCGCCTGAAGCTCTAAATGAGGTTCCTCATAAAGCAACCCCAAGGCCAGAAAAAACGCATCCACATTGAGCAACGCAGGATCCCCTGGAGCCAATGCAAAAGCCCAATCTTGAGGGTCGCCCCGGAGCAAGGAAATCACAATCCTGACCTGCTGAGCAGGATCTCCAGCAGAGCGAGACTTCAGGGACAAAAACAACTTGCAATTATTTTTGAAATTTTGAAAGCAAGATCTATTCCCCGAGAAAAATTCAGGCAAAGGAATTCTAGGTTCAGATATAGGAACATGAACAACAAAATCTTGTAAATTTTGAACTTTCGTGGTGAGATTATTCAAACCTGCAGCTAAACTCTGAATATCCATTTTAAACAGGTGAACACAGAGCCATTCCAGGATTAGAAGGAGAGAGAGAGAGGAAGGCTGCAATATAGGCAGACTTGCAAGTGATTCAATTGAAAGCACACTCAGAACTGAAGGAAAAAAAAAAAAAAAAAAAAATTTTCAGCAGACTTCTTTTTTCTCTCCTTTCTCTGCCAATTAATTTAACCCTTTGTGGGCCGGTCAAACTGTTATGGTTCTCAATGGCAAGAGAACATAGCCCAGCATACATAGGAACTAGCTCTTGGAAGGATGGAAACTTAAACTGACCATGAACTAAACCTGCCGCACAACTAACAGTAGCCGGGTAGCGTAGCCTGCGTTTTATCCCTAGACGCCCAGCGCCGGCCGGAGGACTAACTAATCCTGGCAGAGGAAAATATAGTCCTGGCTCACCTCTAGAGAAATTTCCCCGAAAGGCAGACAGAGGCCCCCACATATATTGGCGGTGATTTAAGATGAAAATGACAAACGTAGTATGAAAATAGGTTTAGCAAAATCGAGGTCCGCTTACTAGATAGCAGGAAGACAGAAAGGGTACTTTCATGGTCAGCTGAAAACCCTATCAATACACCATCCTGAAATTACTTTAAGACTCTAGTATTAACTCATAACATCAGAGTGGCAATTTCAGATCACAAGAGCTTTCCAGACACAGAAACGAAACTGCAGCTGTGAACTGGAACAAAATGCAAAAAAACAAACAAGGACAAAAGTCCGACTTAGCTGGAAGTTGTCTGGTAGCAGGAACATGCACAGAAAGGCTTCTGATTACAATGTTGACCGGCATGGAAGTGACAGAGGAGCAAGGTAAAATAGCGACTCCCACATCCTGATGGGAACAGGTGAACAGAGAGGATGATGCACACAAGTTCAATTCCACCAGTGGCCACCGGGGGAGCCCAAAATCCAATTTCACAACACAGGAGGATAATTCCTGGGTTGTCGCCTCTGATGTTCATGCGGCCGATTTGGTTCGTGGCTTCCACGCGGCTCATCCTGATCGCCCTGGGGGTCTTGATGAGGGTTTGGTGACCCCTCCTCAAGGGGGGGTACTGTTGTGAACTCTATTTTTGGGCTCCCTCTAGTGGTCACAAGCGGTACTGTGTAGTGTTGTCTTTCTGCAGGTTGGCAGCATCAGCTGGTTCGTTATCCTTGGTTGGTTTCCTATTTAGCTCACCTGGATACTCAGTTCCTTGCCTGCTATCAATGTATTCAGTGCTCTTCAGATTCCTTGTGACTACCTTGCTCCCAGTCTCTCCAAGACAAGCTAAGTTTTTGTTTGTTCATTTTTTGATTATCAGCATTCATCATGTTTCTTGTCCAGCTTGCTAAAATGTGATTTCCTCGCTTGCTGGTTGCTCTAGGGGACTGAGTTTCTCCCCCCACACCGTTAGTTGGTGTGGGGGTTCTTGAAATCTCAGAGTGGATATTTTGTAAGGGTTTTTTACTGACCGCATAGATTCCCTTTTCTATTTTCTGCTATCTAGTATTAGTGGGCCTCATTTGCTGAATCTGCTTTCACCCCTGTGTATGTGCCTTCCTCTTACCTCACCGTTATTATTTGTTGGGGGCTTCTATATCTTTGGGGATTATTTCTCTGGAGGCAAGAGAGGTCTTTCTTTCTCTCTAGGGGTAGTTAGTTCCTCAGGCTGGCTCGAGACGTCTAGGATTTTTAGGCACGTTCACCGGCTACTTCTAGTGTGTTTGGATAGGTTCAGATTTGTGGTCAGTCCAGTTTGCCACCTCCCTAGAGCTTGTCCTATGTTTGTTACTTAGCTGGAGTAATTTGTGATCCTCAACCACTAAGGATCATAACAGAGAGCGATCTGCTGCCTGCAACATCCTTCAGCATGACTGGTTTGGCATGTGCTCGCCAGAGATAGCCAGAATGCCATTAGGTACTGAGATGAGATCCTCAGACCCCTTGTGAGACCATATGCTGGTGCGGTTGGCCCTGGGTTCCTCCTAATGAAGGACAATGCCAGACCTCATGTGGCTGGAGTGTGTCAGCAGTTCCCACAAGATGAAGGCATTGAAGCTATGGACTGGCCCGCCCGTTCTCCAGACCTGAATCCGATTGAACACATCTGGGACATCATGTCTCGCACCATCCACCAACGTCACATTGCACCACAGACTGTCCAGGAGTTGGCGGATGCTTTAGTCCAGGTCTGGGAAGAGATCCCTCAGGAAACCATCCGCCGCCTCATCAGGAGCATGCCCAGGCATTGTAGGGAGATCATACAGGCACGTGGAGGCAACACACACTACTGAGCATCATTTCCTTGTCTTGAGGCATTTCCACTGAAGTTGGATCAGCCTCTAAGGCTGCTTTCACATTAGCGTCAGCCCGACGTACCGACGCATACTGTGCAAAAAATGCCAGACGTGGGCAGCGGAAGCAGTCTCAGGACGCTTCTGCTGCCCCATTGCAAGGTCCGGGGAGGAGGGGGTGGAGTTTCGGCCGCGCAAGCGTGGTCAAAAATGGCGGTCTTGACACACACAAAAAAGTTACATGTAACGTTTATTTGTGGCGGCAGAGCGCCAAAACACGGCGCAACCGTCGCACGACGGTTGTGACGTGTGGCACTGTGTAGCAATGCGTCGCTAATAAAAGTCTATGGAGAAAAAAAGCATCCTGCAGACAACTTTGCAGGATGCGTTTTTATCCACAACGACGCATTGCAACGTGCAGCGCACGACGCTAGTGTGAAAGCGGTTCCCTGAAAAATGCCCACAGGAAGATTACCCACAGGAAAATTGCCCACATGAAAAATGCTCACAGGAAAATTGCCCCCACGGAAAATTGCCAACATGGAAAATTCCCCACACGGAAAATTGCCCACACGGAAAATTGCCCACATGGAAAATTCCCCACACGGAAAATTGCCCACATGGAAAATTCCCCACACCGAAAATTGCCTGCACAGAAATTTGACCACATGGAAAATTGCCAATTCCAGCATCACAAAGTTTCAGCTCTATGATATTTGAGGTGAAAGGTGAGGATGTTCACATGATATGTGATCAACTTGTGATTTACAGCTGACCTAGTGCAAAACTGCAAACATGCTGAAGATCTGTGGTTTGTAGCAGTCTGTCATTCTCAGCAATAGATAGATCTAGTCTGCTCTCATCTCTCACTGATTCTGCCTTACAAAAGAATCACTGTATTATCTGTGGAGTTACATGGGACTGCAGGTCAGATCTAATACATTATCATCTCAGTGGGTGCCCACCAAAAGCAGGGTGCTGCTGGCTGAGATAGATGGTCCTGGAAGCCCAGAAGGCACCGCAGAAAGGTGAGATTCTGTCAGAATCTGTCAGAGGAGCGGAAGTGCCATAGCAGCTCCGCTCTCCCATTGACTTCAGTGGCGGTGAATCTGGGGCCTGCACTTCCTTCCCTGTCCACTTATGACTACCAAGAGTACGAGTGAACAGACCCTACCTAGTTATGTATCATACACATGTACTGCAGGTGCAGGCAGGCACAGGATGGAAGGAAATGCAGAGTGGATTTGAATAAGGCTACTTTCACATTTGCGTTTTAATCTGCAGCGTTTAATCCGCAAACGCAAGGACACGAAAAACGCAAGAAAATGCGTGTAAACGCAGCGTTTTAAAACCGCATACGGTTACCGCATGCGTCATTAAAACGCTGCGTTTACATGCTTTTGCTTGCGTTTTCCAAGCGTTTGCGTTTTTTGTGCGCATGTTGAAAAAATTTACAGGAGAAAAATCTAGATCACAAGAAACAGCCAATGGGACTACAGAGAGCGTGTATTATGGGATATCTATATATAGACCCTAGGACAGCTGAAATCTTCAGATTTTGCTCCTGTATCCTGTGACAAGATGGATATTCACATGGATAGCGTTTACTTCAAACTGGATCTAAGCATCAAGATTTTTCTGGCGTGTGCGTTTGCTTGGGAGCAACACCGAAACCGGGAAAGACAGAGAAGGACACGGCGTAGGCGGTTTTGGCAACACCCCATAGTAGAACTGCGGGAGAGCCGTGGTGCATATCACACCCTGTATGGTGAGCTCAATGAGAACCCAGAAAAATTCCCGGAATATACAAGGATGTCACAAGACTCTTTCCAGGATTTGCTTGATCGCGTCCAAGGAGCCATCCGGAGACAGGACACACAGCTCCGTAGAGCCATTCCACCAGAGGAACGTCTCCTGGTTACCTTAAGGTGCGTAATAATTCTAAACAAAAGCTAGCCATAATTTTTGCAGGTCTGACATGCATTTTTGGCATTTTTGTAAATTATTTATTCTTTCTACAGATTTCTAGCAACTGGAGAGAGCTTGTCATCCCTTCATTTCCAGTACCGCCTTGGAATTTCCACGCTGTCCAGAATTGTTTTTGACACCTGCCGGGCTTTATGGACCATTCTCCGTGAGGAATTTATACCCATACCCACGGAGGACATGTGGAAAGAAATTGCTGAAAAATTTTGGACTGTTTGTGATTTTCCCAACAATTGGGTGCGGTGGATGGGAAGCACATCCGGATTATCAAACCAGCCAGAACGGGATCACAGTTCTTCAACTACAAGAAATATTTTTCAGTAGTTCTCATGGCAATAGCCGATGCGGACTGTCGCTTCATTGCTGTGGACATTGGTGCTTTTGGCCGTGGCAACGATTCACAGACTTTTAAAAACTCTGATATGGGCCGACGTGTTTATGGCAAAAATTTTAATTTCCCACAGCCACGACCACTCCCCTACACTCAAGGCCCACCGCTGCCATTTGTAATGGTTGGGGATGAGGCCTTTCAGATGAGTGAAAATCTCCTGAAGCCCTATTCAAGTCGGGACTTGAACCGCACAAAACGGATCTATAACTACAGACTAACCAGGGCCCGCAGAACAGTAGAGTGTGCCTTTGGGATTATGGTGTCCAAATGGCGCATTCTAGCAACTGCCATAAATCTAAAAATGGAGACAGTGGATGAGGTGGTTAAAGCCTGTGTGGTTCTCCACAATTTCATTCTGGCTAAGGAGCGACCCACCATAGAACTTGATGAACCTGTTGCAAACCCTTTGCCTGATTACCGTCATCACCCGCTGCGGTCAACAGTTGAAGTAGGCCACATGCGGAACCAATTTGATGCCTTTTTTTATTCTGACATTGGGCGTGTGCCATGGCAGGACAATATGGTGTAAAATGTACTGCTGGCTTCGGGTCTGTAAAGTTATGTTTGAAATGTTAATGTTTTTTCTAATAAAATAATTGTGTTTTACTTTCTTCAGCATGTCTCCTATCTATTTCCTTAACAAACCACTTAGGGTTTTTGGGCTTAGGTTGTTGACGTCATTGCGTCCTGTCTCGGTTCACCAGTAGCTATTTGCCGCAGACTATATAGACGATGGCTGTTAGGTGTCGCAGTATTTGTCCAGTACTTAACATCAGTATTTGTAAGCCAAAACCAGGAGTGGTAGTTAAATGCTTAGTGGTGCATATGTGTTTATTGAACTTTTCCTCACATAGTTCCACTCCAGGTTTTGGCTTACAAATAGTGCTGTAAAATACTGAGCAAATACTGACAGTGTGACGGCAGCCTACACCACAGATCTATAGTCATCAAGTCAGGTGTCAGAAATAATGAATTCAGGATGCCAATGGCTCTTGAATTCATTTTTCCTGACACTTGTCCGGGTGAGTATAGGTATGCCATGTATGACGTACATTGTCCCTTCACTTTGTGTGAAATATATGTAATGTACCAAGAAGATAAAATGTAGGTAATACAATGCATTTCTCAAATCAGCAGGTCAGGGGTCATAAATAATGTTTCTGATAAGACACGACCTATTGAGTATAGTTGTGCTGTGTATTACCACCATTTTGTCTTCTGTGTGCGACCAAAAGTCACGGAGTAAACAGAAGTGTTTTTGGAGAAAATACAAGTGTTATTTTTGGGGTCAACCTCATATCTCTCAACCAAACACACACCAAGCTTCAGTGTTCTGCTAAGTAAGTACTGGAGGTTGGAGGTGGCCCCCAAAAAAGTGTTCAACGCATTTTTTGTTATTGGCGCACGGTGTGTGGTGACGGCGGCGAAATACACAATTAACCAAACCTTATTGGGGCAAAACACAGGTTTATTAAACACAAACAAAAAAAAAAAAAATTAACTGCGCCTGCTTGGGGTTGAGTGCCGATATTGTGGGGTGTCGAGCTGTGAGGTCTGGCTTATTGTAGCCGACATAGGGGTGGCAGGAGAAGGCGCTATAAAACTGCTGGGGTCAGGAAATTCAGGGATTGGGCTAGACACATGAGAGGGCTGAGTGTTATGGACCTGGTGGTTAGGAGCACCCGGAATGACCTGATGGTTAAACCGAAAACCTGAGACAAGCTCTGAGGAGGTGGTAACTCTACTGACCGCAATCCCTAATCCTATCGCCAACACTAGAAATAGCCGTGGAGCGTTCCTAACTCTCCCTATATGCCTCTACACAGCCTAAGAGCTAACTACCCCTAAAGATAGAAATAAGAGCCTACCTTGCCTCAGAGAAATTCCCCAAAGGAAAAGGTAGCCCCCACAAATATTGACTGTGAGTTAAGAGGAAAGTTACAAACACAGGAATGAAAACAGATTTTAGCAAAGGAGGCCGAATCTTCTCTAGATAGACAGAAGATAGGAAAGGGAACTGTGCGGTCAGTATTAAAAACTACAAAAACCACGCAGAGTGTGCAAAAAGACCTCCACACCGACTCACGGTGTGGAGGTGCCACTCTGCACCCCAGAGCTTCCAGCTTGCAAGGAAATATCATATTAGCAAGCTGGACTAGAAACATAGCATGTACTGAGAAATATACTCAAAAACAAATGGACAAGTGAACTAGCAGGGACTTAGTGTCATGTTCCCAATGGCAGGGAATTTAGCAACTGAACATGGGCAAAAACAGGACGAGCTCTAGGGTGATGGAACCTGAGCTGACCGCGATCCTGAACCTCAACACACAACTAACAGTAGCCGGGGAGCGTTCCTAGGGGGACACTAGACGCCTCGCGCCAGCCGGAGATCTAGCTTCCCCTATCAGAAGAATCAAAGACCTCTCTTGCCTCCAGAGAAATATTCCCACAGAAATAGCAGCCCCCCACATATAATGACGGTGAAATGAGAGGAAGGCACAAACGTAGTTATGAAAACAGATTCAGCAAAAATGAGGCCCGCTAAAGCTATATAGCAGAGGATACAAAAGGTGAACTGGTCAGCTTAAAACCCTTCAAAATACCATCCTGAAATTACTTGAACTCATGTGCCAACTCATGGTACATGAGTGGTAATTTCAGCCCACTAGAGCAACCAGCAGCAGAGAATTACATATCTGCAAGCTGGACTAAAAACATGAAAGCAAACATGAAACAGGGAAATCCAGACTTAGCTTGTCTTGAAGGCTTCAGAAGCAGGTAGCAAAGGTAACAGAGACACACTGATACATTGATAGCCGGCAAGGGAATGACAGGAAAGCCAGGTTAAATAGGAAACACCCAGCCTCAGATGGACAGGTGGAAACCAGAGACCGCAACCCACCAAAGTCACCCAGTACCAGTTGTAACCACCAGAGGGAGCCCAAAAACAGAATTCACAACAGTACCCCCCCCTTGAGGAGGGGTCACCGAACCCTCACGAGAACCCCCAGGGCGATCAGGATGAGCTCTATGAAAGGCGCGGACCAAATCAGTCGCATGAACGTCAGAAGCGACCACCCAGGAATTATCCTCCTGACCATAACCCTTCCACTTAACCAAATACTGGAGTCTACGTCTGGAAACACGAGAATCCAAGATCTTCTCAACAACATACTCCAATTCTCCCTCCACCAGCACCGGAGCAGGAGGCTCAACCGAAGGAACAACGGGCACCTCATACCTCCGCAATAACGACCGATGGAACACATTATGAATAGCAAACGATGCTGGGAGATCCAAACGAAAAGACACAGGGTTAAGAATCTCCAAGATCTTATAAGGACCGATGAACCGAGGCTTGAACTTAGGAGAAGAGACCTTCATAGGGACAAAACGAGAAGACAACCACACCAAGTCCCCAACAAGAAGTCGGGGACCCACGCGGCGACGACGATTAGCAAACTGCTGAACCTTCTCCTGAGACAACTTCAAATTGTCCACCACCTGATTCCAAATCTGATGTAGCCTGTCCACCACCACGTCCACTCCAGGACAATCCGAAGGCTCCACCTGACCAGAGGAAAAACGAGGATGAAACCCCGAATTACAAAAGAAAGGAGAAACCAAAGTAGCAGAACTAGCCCGATTATTAAGGGCAAATTCGGCCAGTGGCAAAAAGGCAACCCAGTCATCTTGATCAGCAGAAACAAAACACCTTAAATAAGTCTCCAAGGTCTGATTAGTTCGCTCCGTCTGGCCATTCGTCTGAGGATGGAATGCAGACGAGAAAGACAAATCAATGCCCATCTTAGCACAAAACGTCCGCCAAAATCTAGACACAAACTGGGAACCCCTGTCAGAAACGATATTCTCCGGAATCCCATGCAAACGAACCACGTTCTGAAAAAACAAAGGGACCAACTCAGAGGAGGAAGGCAACTTAGGTAAGGGTACCAAATGAACCATCTTAGAAAAGCGGTCACACACAACCCAGATAACGGACATTTTCTGTGAGACAGGGAGATCTGAAATAAAATCCATGGAAATGTGCGTCCAAGGCCTCTTCGGGATAGGCAAGGACAACAACAACCCACTGGCCCGAGAACAGCAAGGCTTAGCCCGAGCACACACTTCACAAGACTGCACAAAGGTACGCACATCCCTTGACAAAGAAGGCCACCAAAAAGACCTGGCCACCAAGTCTCTAGTACCAAATATTCCAGGATGACCAGCCAACACAGAAGAATGGACCTCGGTGATGACTCTACTGGTCCAATCATCCGGAACAAACAGTCTTTCTGGTGGACAACGATCAGGTTTATCCGCCTGAAACTCCTGCAATGCACGTCGCAAGTCTGGGGAGATGGCGGACAATATTACCCCATCCCTAAGGATACCAGTAGGCCCAGAGTCTCCAGGAGAGTCAGGCACAAAACTCCTGGAAAGAGCATCTACCTTCACATTCTTTGAACCTGGCAGGTATGAAACCACAAAATTGAAACGAGAAAAAAACAACGACCAACGGGCCTGTCTAGGATTCAGATGCCTGGCAGACTCAAGGTAAATCAAATTTTTGTGATCAGTCAAGACCACCACACGATGTCTAGCACCCTCAAGCCAATGACGCCACTCCTCAAATGCCCACTTCATGGCCAAAAGCTCCCGATTACCCACATCATAATTGCGCTCGGCGGGCGAGAATTTTCTAGAAAAGAACGCACATGGCTTCATCACCGAGCCATCGGAACTTCTCTGCGACAAAACCGCCCCCGCTCCAATCTCGGAAGCATCAACCTCAACCTGAAAAGGACGTGAAACATCTGGTTGACATAACACAGGAGCAGAAGAAAACCGGCGCTTAAGTTCCTGAAAGGCCTCCACAGCCGTAGGAGACCAATTAGCAACATCAGCACCCTTTTTAGTCAAATCAGTCAAAGGTTTAACAACACTGGAAAAATTAGTAATGAACCGACGATAAAAATTAGCAAAACCCAAGAACTTCTGAAGACTCTTAACAGATGTAGGCTGTGTCCAGTCACAAATAGCCTGAACCTTGACGGGATCCATCTCAATAGTAGAAGGAGAAAAAATGTACCCCAAGAAAGAAATCTTCTGGACTCCGAAGAGACATTTTGAGCCCTTCACAAACAGAGAATTGGCCCGCAGAACTTGAAACACCTTCCTGACCTGTAGAACATGAGACTCCCAGTCATCAGAAAACACCAAAATATCATCCAAGTACACAATCATAAACTTATCCAGATATTCACGGAAAATATTGTGCATAAAGGACTGAAAGACTGAAGGAGCATTAGAAAGTCCAAAAGGCATTACCAAATACTCAAAATGGCCCTCAGGCGTATTAAATGCGGTTTTCCACTCATCACCCTGCTTTATGCGCACAAGATTATACGCACCGCGAAGATCTATCTTAGTGAACCACCTAGCCCCCTTAATGCGAGCAAACAAGTCAGTCAATAATGGCAATGGATATTGATATTTGACTGTAATCTTATTCAGGAGGCAATAATCTATACAAGGCCTCAGGGAACCATCTTTTTTAGCCACGAAAAAAAAACCTGCTCCCAGAGGGGACGAAGATGGACGAATATGTCCCTTTTCCAAGGACTCCTTAATATAATTCCGCATAGCAGTATGCTCTGGCACTGACAGATTAAATAAACGACCCTTAGGGAACTTACTGCCAGGAATTAATTCTATAGCACAGTCACAATCCCTATGAGGAGGGAGCGAATTAAGCTTAGGCTCCTCAAAAACATCCTGATAGTCAGACAAAAACGCAGGGACCTCAGAAGGAGTAGATGAAGCGATTGAAATCAGAGGTGCATCATCATGAACCCCCTGACATCCCCAGCTTAACACAGACATTGTTTTCCAATCCAGGACTGGATTATGAGTTTGTAACCATGGCAGACCAAGCACAAGTACATCATGTAAATTATACAGTACAAGGAAGCGAATCACCTCCTGATGAACGGGAGTCATGCGCATGGTCACTTGTGTCCAGTACTGCGGTTTATTCTTCGCCAATGGTGTAGAGTCAATACCCTTCAAAGGAATAGGAACTTCCAGAGGCTCCAGACTAAAACCGCAGCGTTTGGCAAATGACCAATCCATAAGACTCAGGGCAGCGCCCGAATCCACATAGGCATCAACGGAAATGGATGACAGTGAACAAATCAGAGTTACAGACAAAATGAACTTAGACTGCAGAGTACTAATGGCAAAAGATTTATCAACCTTTTTTGTGCGTTTAGAGCATGCTGATATAACATGAGCTGAATCACCACAATAAAAACACAATCCATTTTTCCGCCTATAATTTTGCCGTTCACTTCTGGACTGAATTCTAACACATTGCATAGTCTCAGGTGCCTGTTCAGAAGACGCCGCCAACTGGTGCACAGGTTTGCGCTCCCGTAAACGCCGATCAATCTGAATGGCCATAGTCATAGACTCATTCAGACCTGTAGGCGCAGGGAACCCCACCATAATATCCTTAATGGCCTCAAAAAGACCATCTCTGAAGTTTGCAGCCAGGGCGCACTCATTCCACTGAGTAAGCACCGACCATTTCCGAAATTTTTGACAATAAACCTCCGCTTCATCATGCCCCTGAGAGAGGGCTAATAAAGCCTTTTCAGACTGAATCTCCAGGTTAGGTTCCTCATAGAGCAATCCCAGTGCCAGAAAGAACGCATCCACACTGAGCAATGCAGGATCCCCTGGTGCCAATGCAAATGCCCAATTCTGAGGGTCGCCCCGCAGGAAAGATATCACAATCTTAACCTGCTGAGCAGGGTCTCCAGAGGAGCGAGATTTCAAAGAAAGAAACAATTTGCAATTGTTCCTGAAATTCAGGAAGGTAGATCTATCTCCAGAAAAAAACTCTGGAATAGGAATTCTAGGTTCAGACATAGGAGTGTGAACAACGAAATCCTGTATGTTTTGAACTTTAGCAGCGAGATTATTCAGGCTGGAAGCCAAACTCTGGACATCCATGATTAAACAGCTAAGGTCAGAGCCATTCAAGGGTTAAGAGGAGGTAAGAAGCAGCTAGACAGCAATTAAGGGCTAGGCAGCAAAACTCTGAGGGAAAAAAAAAAAAAAAATTTCCCCTCCACACTTCTTTTTCTCCTGCTTCAGCCCAAACAATTAACACTTTGTGGGCCGGCTATACTGTCATGTTCCCAATGGCAGGGAATTTAGCAACTGAACATGGGCAAAAACAGGACGAGCTCTAGGGTGATGGAACCTGAGCTGACCGCGATCCTGAACCTCAACACACAACTAACAGTAGCCGGGGAGCGTTCCTAGGGGGACGCTAGACGCCTCGCGCCAGCCGGAGATCTAGCTTCCCCTATCAGAAGAATCAAAGACCTCTCTTGCCTCCAGAGAAATATTCCCACAGAAATAGCAGCCCCCCACATATAATGACGGTGAAATGAGAGGAAGGCACAAACGTAGTTATGAAAACAGATTCAGCAAAAATGAGGCCCGCTAAAGCTATATAGCAGAGGATACAAAAGGTGAACTGCGCGGTCAGCTTAAAACCCTTCAAAATACCATCCTGAAATTACTTGAACTCATGTGCCAACTCATGGTACATGAGTGGTAATTTCAGCCCACTAGAGCAACCAGCAGCAGAGAATTACATATCTGCAAGCTGGACTAAAAACATGAAAGCAAACATGAAACAGGGAAATCCAGACTTAGCTTGTCTTGAAGGCTTCAGAAGCAGGTAGCAAAGGTAACAGAGACACACTGATACATTGATAGCCGGCAAGGGAATGACAGGAAAGCCAGGTTAAATAGGAAACACCCAGCCTCAGATGGACAGGTGGAAACCAGAGACCGCAACCCACCAAAGTCACCCAGTACCAGTTGTAACCACCAGAGGGAGCCCAAAAACAGAATTCACAACACTTAGTTTCTGCTGGAGTAGACAGGTCATCAGAGAAATCCAAGAGAGATCTGAACCAGTACTGAGACATTGACAGCTGGCATGAACTAACGACCAAAGCAGAGTTAAATAGGGAAGCCAGCAGAAACAATAAATGAGGGCAGCTGAGAAAGTCAACCTCAAAGATCAGCAGTTCCACTCAAAGCCACCAGAGGGTGTCCAAGGACAGAACTCATTAAAATACCATTCACGACCACAGGAGGGAGCCTGAGAACGGAATTCACAACAGAAACGGAATTCACAACAGTACCCCCCCCCTTGAGGAGGGGTCACCGAACCCTCACTAGAGCCCCCAGGCCGATCAGGACGAGCCAAATGAAAGGCATGAACCAAATCGGCAGCATGGACATCGGAGGCAACAGCCCAGGAATTATCCTCCTGACCATAACCCTTCCACTTAACCAGGTACTGAAGCTTCGGTCTCGAAACACGAGAATCCAAAATCTTCTCCACCACATACTCCAACTCCCCCTCAACCAACACCGGAGCAGGAGGATCAATGGAAGGAACCATAGGCGCCACATATCTCCGCAACAAAGACCTATGGAACTCATTATGGATGGCAAAAGAAGCAGGAAGGACCAAACGAAACAACACAGGATTGATAATTTCAGAAATCTTATAAGGACCAATAAAACGAGGCTTAAACTTAGGGGAAGAAACCTTCATAGGAACATGACAAGAATATAACCAGACCAAATCCCCAACACGAAGTCGGGGACCAACACAGCGACGGCGGTTAGCAAAACGTTGCGCCTTCTCCTGAGACAACGTTAAATTGTCTACCACATGAGTCCAAATTTGCTGCAACCTGTCCACCACAGAATCCACACCAGGACAGTCAGAAGGCTCAACCTGCCCTGAAGAAAAAGGAGGATGAAAACCAGAATTACAAAAAAAAGGCGAAACCAAAGTAGCCGAACTAGCCCGATTATTAAGGGCAAGCTCGGCCAATGGCAAGGTCACCCAATCATCCTGATCAGCAGAAACAAAGCATCTCAGATAGGTTTCCAAGGTCTGATTGGTTCGCTCGGTTTGGCCATTTGTCTGAGGATGGAACGCTGAAGAAAAAGACAAATCAATGCCCATCTTAGCACAAAAGGACCGCCAAAACCTTGAAACAAACTGGGAACCTCTATCAGACACAATGTTCTCCGGAATGCCATGCAAACGAACCACATGCTGAAAAAATAATGGAACCAAATCAGAGGAGGAGGGCAATTTAGGCAAGGGTACCAAATGGACCATCTTAGAAAACCGATCACAAACCACCCAGATGACAGACATCCTCTGAGAGACAGGAAGATCAGAAATAAAATCCATGGAAATATGCGTCCAGGGCCTCTTCGGGACAGGCAAAGGCAAAAGCAACCCACTGGCACGAGAACAGCAAGGCTTGGCCCGAGCACAAGTCCCACAGGACTGCACAAAAGAGCACACATTCCATGACAAGGAAGGCCACCAAAAGGACCTAGCAACCAAATCTCTGGTACCAAAAATCCCAGGATGACCAGCCAATACTGAACAATGAACCTCAGAAATAACTTTACTAGTCCATCTATCAAGGACAAACAGTTTCTCCACTGGACAGCGGTCAGGTCTATCAGCCTGAAACTCCTACAGCGCCTGCCGCAAATCAGGGGAGATGGCAGACAGAATCACCCCCTCCTTGAGAATACCAGCCGGCTCAAGGACTCCCGGAGAATCAGGCAAAAAACTCCTAGAAAGGGCATCAGCCTTCACATTCTTAGATCCCGGAAGGTACGAGACCACAAAATCGAAACAGGAGAAAAACAGCGACCATCGAGCCTGTCTGGGATTCAACCGCTTGGCAGACTCGAGGTAAGTCAGATTCTTGTGATCAGTCAAGACCACCACGCGATGTTTGGTGTTATGACCCCAATGGCGAGGGTCTCAGAGGAACGTGGAAGTCTGCAGAATACAAAAATCCAGCTCATAGGGCAGTGGTAACTGGGTTGACCATATATCTACTCCTAACGCCAACACTAGAAGTAGCCGGGGATCATTCCTACGTTGATTCTAGATGACACGCGCCAGCCGGAGAATCTAGCTACCCCTAGTAGAGGAAAACAAAGACCTTTCTTGCCTCCAGAGAAGGGGACCCCAAAGCTGGATAGAAGCCCCCCACAAATAATGACGGTGAGGTAAGAGGAAATGACAAACACAGAAATGAACCAGGTTTAGCACAGAGAGGCCCGCTTACTGATAGCAGAATAAAGAAAGGTAACTTATATGGTCAACAAAAACCCTATCAAAATCCACACTGGAAATTCAAGAACCCCCGAACCGTCTAACGGTCCGGGGGGAGAACACCAGCCCCCTAGAGCTTCCAGCAAAGGTCAGGATATAGATTTGGAACAAGCTGGACAAAAATACAAAACCAAAACAAATAGCAAAAAGCAAAAGGCAGACTTAGCTGATATAACTGGAACCAGGATCAGTAGACAAGAGCACAGCAGACTAGCTCTGATAACTACGTTGCCAGGCATAGAACTGAAGGTCCAGGGAGCTTAAATAGCAACACCCCTAACTAACGACCCAGGTGCGGATAAAAGGAATGACAGAAAAACCAGAGTCAAAAAACTAGTAACCACTAGAGGGAGCAAAAAGCAAATTCACAACAGTACCCCCCCCTTAGTGAGGGGTCACCGAACCCTCACCACGACCACCAGGGCGATCAGGATGAGCGGCATGAAAGGCACGAACTAAATCGGCCGCATGAACATCAGAGGCGACCACCCAGGAATTATCCTCCTGACCATAGCCCTTCCACTTGACCAGGTACTGAAGCCTCCGCCTGGAGAGGCGAGAATCCAAGATTTTCTCCACCACGTACTCCAACTCGCCCTCAACCAACACCGGAGCAGGAGGCTCAGCAGAAGGAACTACAGGCACAATGTACCGCCGCAACAAGGACCTATGAAATACATTGTGAATAGCAAACGACACAGGAAGATCCAGACGAAAAGATACAGGATTAAGGATTTCCAATATCTTGTAAGGCCCAATAAAACGAGGTTTAAATTTGGGAGAGGAGACCTTCATAGGAACAAAGCGGGAAGAAAGCCACACCAAATCCCCAACGCGTAGTCGGGGACCCACACCGCGGCGGCGGTTGGCAAAGCGCTGAGCCTTCTCCTGTGACAACTTCAAGTTGTCCACCACATGATTCCAGATCTGCTGCAACCTATCCACCACAGAATCCACCCCAGGACAGTCAGAAGGCTCCACATGACCCGAAGAAAAGCGAGGATGGAAACCAGAGTTGCAGAAAAAAGGCGAAACCAAGGTGGCGGAACTAGCCCGATTATTAAGGGCAAACTCAGCCAACGGCAAGAATGTCACCCAATCGTCCTGATCAGCAGAGACAAAACACCTCAAATAAGCCTCCAAAGTCTGATTGGTTCGCTCCGTCTGTCCATTAGTCTGAGGATGGAAAGCAGACGAAAACGACAAATCAATGCCCATCCTACTACAAAAGGATCGCCAGAACCTGGAAACGAACTGGGATCCTCTGTCTGACACAATATTCTCAGGGATGCCGTGCAAACGAACCACGTTCTGGAAAAACACAGGAACCAGATCGGAAGAGGAAGGCAGCTTAGGCAAAGGAACCAAATGGACCATCTTGGAGAAGCGATCACATATCACCCAGATAACGGACATGCCCTGAGATAGCGGAAGATCAGAAATGAAATCCATGGAGATATGTGTCCAAGGTCTCTTCGGGACAGGCAAGGGCAAGAGCAAACCGCTGGCACGAGAACAGCAAGGCTTAGCTCGAGCACAAGTCCCACAGGACTGCACAAATGACCGCACATCCCTTGACAAGGAAGGCCACCAAAAGGACCTGGCCACCAGATCTCTGGTGCCAAAAATTCCCGGGTGACCTGCCAACACCGAGGAATGAACCTCGGAAATGACTCTGCTGGTCCACTTATCCGGGACAAACAGTCTGTCAGGTGGACAAGACTCAGGCCTATCAGCCTGAAATCTCTGCAACACACGTCGCAGATCCGGAGAAATAGCTGACAAGATAACTCCATCTTTAAGAATACCAACAGGATCAGCGACTCCAGGAGCATCAGGCACAAAGCTCCTAGAAAGAGCATCGGCCTTCACATTCTTTGAACCTGGTAAATACGAGACAACAAAATCAAAGCGGGAGAAAAACAATGACCAGCGGGCCTGTCTCGGATTAAGGCGTTTAGCAGACTCAAGATACATCAGATTTTTGTGATCAGTCAAGACCACCACACGATGCTTAGCACCCTCGAGCCAATGACGCCACTCCTCAAATGCCCATTTCATGGCCAACAACTCCCGATTGCCCACATCATAATTTCGCTCGGCAGGCGAAAACTTCCTAGAGAAAAAGGCACAAGGTTTCATAACAGAGCAACCAGGGCCTCTCTGCGACAAAACGGCCCCTGCCCCAATCTCCGAAGCATCCACCTCAACCTGAAAGGGAAGTGAGACGTCAGGCTGGCACAAAACAGGCGCCGAAGTAAACCGGCGTTTCAACTCCTGGAAAGCCTCCACGGCAGCAGGAGCCCAGTTAGCTACATCGGAGCCCTTCTTGGTCATATCCGTCAAAGGTTTCACAATGCTAGAAAAATTAGCGATAAAACGACGGTAGAAGTTAGCGAAGCCCAAGAACTTCTGAAGACTCTTAACTGATGAGGGCTGAGTCCAATCAAGAATAGCTCGGACCTTGACTGGGTCCATCTCCACAGCAGAAGGGGAAAAAATGAACCCCAAAAAGGGAACCTTCTGTACACCAAAGAGACACTTTGAGCCCTTGACAAACAAAGAATTTTCACGCAAAATTTTAAAGACCAACCTGACCTGCTCCACATGCGAATCCCAATTATCAGAAAAAACCAAAATATCATCCAGATAAACAATCAAAAATTTATCCAGATACTTCCGGAAAATGTCATGCATAAAGGACTGAAAAACTGAAGGCGCATTGGAGAGCCCAAAAGGCATCACCAAGTACTCAAAATGACCTTCGGGCGTATTGAATGCGGTTTTCCATTCATCACCTTGCTTAATGCGCACAAGGTTGTACGCACCACGAAGGTCTATCTTGGTGAACCACTTGGCACCCTTAATCCGGGCAAACAAGTCAGACAACAGCGGTAAAGGATACTGAAATTTGACAGTGATCTTATTTAAAAGCCGATAATCAATACAAGGTCTCAAAGATCCGTCCTTTTTTGCCACAAAAAAGAATCCCGCACCAAGAGGGGAAGAAGATGGACGAATATGTCCTTTTTCCAGAGACTCCTTGATATATGAACGCATAGCGGTATGTTCAGGTACCGACAGATTAAACAGTCTTCCCTTAGGAAATTTACTGCCTGGGATCAAATCTATAGCACAGTCACAGTCCCTATGAGGAGGCAGTGCACTGGACTCAGACTCACTGAAGACATCCTGATAATCAGACAAATACTCCGGAACTTCCGAAGGCGTAGAAGAAGCAATAGACACAGGCAGAGAATCCTCATGAATACCACGACAGCCCCAACTTGAGACTGACATAGCCTTCCAGTCCAGGACTGGATTATGGGTCTGTAACCATGGCAGCCCTAAAACGACCAAATCATGCATTTTATGTAAAACCAGGAAACGTATCACCTCGCGGTGTTCAGTAGTCATGCACATGGTAACCTGAGTCCAATACTGCGGTTTATTTGCTGCCAATGGTGTAGCATCAATACCCCTAAGAGGAATAGGATTTTCTAATGGTTCAAGAGTAAATCCACAGCGCTTAGCAAATGAGAGATCCATGAGACTCAGGGCAGCACCTGAATCTACAAACGCCATGACAGGATAAGATGACAGTGAGCAAATCAAAGTTACAGACAGAATAAATTTAGGTTGCAAATTACCAACGGTGACAGGACTAACAACCTTAGCTATACGTTTAGAGCATGCTGAGATAACATGTGTAGAATCACCACAGTAGTAGCACAAGCCATTCCGGCGTCTATGAATTTTCCGCTCATTTCTAGTCAGGATTCTATCACATTGCATTAAATCAGGTGTCTGTTCAGACAACACCATGAGGGAATTTGCGGTTTTTCTATCACATTGCACCGAATTAGGTGTCTGTTCAGACAACACCATGAGGGAATTTGCGGTTTTGCGCTCCCGCAACCGCCGGTCAATTTGAATAGCCAGTGCCATAGTATCATTCAGACCTGTGGGAATGGGAAAACCCACCATAACATTCTTAATGGCTTCAGAAAGGCCATTTCTAAAATTAGCGGCCAGTGCACACTCGTTCCAATGTGTCAGCACGGACCATTTCCGAAATTTTTGGCAATACACTTCAGCCTCGTCCTGCCCCTGAGACATAGACAGCAAGGCCTTTTCTGCCTGAATCTCAAGATTGGGTTCCTCATAAAGTAAACCGAGCGCCAGAAAAAACGCATCAAGATCAGCCAATGCCGGATCTCCTGGCGCCAGCGAAAAAGCCCAATCCTGAGGGTCGCCCCGTAAGAACGAAATAACAATTTTTACTTGCTGAGCAGAATCTCCTGATGAACAGGGTCTCAGGGACAAAAACAATTTACAATTATTCACGAAATTCCTAAACTTAAACCTGTCTCCGGAAAACAGTTCAGGAATCGGTATTTTAGGTTCTGACCTAGGATTTCTGATAACATAGTCTTGTATGCCCTGCACACGAGTAGCCAGCTGGTCCACACTTGTAATCAAGGTCTGGACATTCATGTCTGCAGCAAGCATAGCCACTCTGAGGTAAAGGGGAAGGAGAAAAAAAAAAAAAAAACTCAGAATCTTCTTTCTTATAATCCCTCTTCTGCAATGCATTAAACATTTAATACTGGCCTGGCAAACTGTTATGACCCCAATGGCGAGGGTCTCAGAGGAACGTGGAAGTCTGCAGAATACAAAAATCCAGCTCATAGGGCAGTGGTAACTGGGTTGACCATATATCTACTCCTAACGCCAACACTAGAAGTAGCCGGGGATCATTCCTACGTTGATTCTAGATGACACGCGCCAGCCGGAGAATCTAGCTACCCCTAGTAGAGGAAAACAAAGACCTTTCTTGCCTCCAGAGAAGGGGACCCCAAAGCTGGATAGAAGCCCCCCACAAATAATGACGGTGAGGTAAGAGGAAATGACAAACACAGAAATGAACCAGGTTTAGCACAGAGAGGCCCGCTTACTGATAGCAGAATAAAGAAAGGTAACTTATATGGTCAACAAAAACCCTATCAAAATCCACACTGGAAATTCAAGAACCCCCGAACCGTCTAACGGTCCGGGGGGAGAACACCAGCCCCCTAGAGCTTCCAGCAAAGGTCAGGATATAGATTTGGAACAAGCTGGACAAAAATACAAAACCAAAACAAATAGCAAAAAGCAAAAGGCAGACTTAGCTGATATAACTGGAACCAGGATCAGTAGACAAGAGCACAGCAGACTAGCTCTGATAACTACGTTGCCAGGCATAGAACTGAAGGTCCAGGGAGCTTAAATAGCAACACCCCTAACTAACGACCCAGGTGCGGATAAAAGGAATGACAGAAAAACCAGAGTCAAAAAACTAGTAACCACTAGAGGGAGCAAAAAGCAAATTCACAACAGTTTGGCTCCCTCAAGCCAATGTCGCCACTCCTCGAATGCCCACTTCATAGCCAATAACTCCTGATTGCCGATATCATAATTACGCTCAGCAGGCGAAAACTTTCTAGAAAAGAAAGCACATGGTTTTATCAAAGAGCCATCAGAATCTCTCTGAGACAAAACAGCCCCTGCCCCAATCTCAGAAGCATCAACCTCGACCTGAAAAGGGAGCGAAACATCTGGCTGACGCAACACAGGGGCCGAAGTAAAACGACGTTTAAGCTCCTGAAAAGCCTCAACGGCCGCAGGAGACCAATTCACCACATCAGCGCCCTTCTTCGTCAAATCAGTCAAAGGCTTAACCACACTGGAAAAATTAGCGATGAAGCGACGGTAAAAATTAGCAAAGCCCAAAAACTTCTGAAGACTCTTCACAGATGTAGGCTGAGTCCAATCATAAATGGCCTGAACTTTAACAGGGTCCATCTCGATAGTAGAAGGGGAAAAAATGAAGCCCAAAAAGCAAACCTTCTGAACCCCAAAGAGACATTTAGACCCCTTCACAAACAACGCATTAGCACGAAGGACCTGGAACACCATCCTGACGTGCTTCACATGAGACTCCCAATCATCCGAAAATACCAAAATATCATCCAAATATACAATCATAAATTTATCCAGATACTTCCGGAAGATGTCATGCATAAAGGACTGAAACACAGATGGAGCATTAGAAAGCCCGAATGGCATCACCAGGTACTCAAAATGGCCCTCGGGCGTATTAAATGCTGTTTTCCATTCATCGCCCTGTTTAATACGAACAAGATTATACGCCCCTCGAAGGTCAATCTTGGTAAACCAACTAGCCCCCTTAATCCGAGCAAACAAATCAGACAGCAGAGGCAAAGGATACTGAAATTTGACCGTGATTTTATTGAGAAGGCGGTAATCTATACAGGGTCAGGATTATGAACCTGTAGCCATGGAAAACCCAACACAACCACATCATGCAAATTATGCAACACCAAAAAGCAAATATTTTCCTGATGTGCGGGAGCCATGTACATGGTCAGCTGAGTCCAGTACTGAGGTTTATTATTGGCCAATGGCGTAGCATCAATCCCCCTTAAGGGAATAGGACTCTGCAAAGGCTCCAAAAAAAAACCACAGCGCCTGGCAAACTCCAAGTCCATTAAGTTCAGGGCAGCGCCCGAATCCACAAATGCCATAACAGAATAGGACGACAATGAGCAAATCAGAGTAATAGACAAGAGAAATTTAGGCTGTACAGTACAAATGGTGACAGACCTAGCGAACCTCTTAGGACAATCAGAAATAGCATGAGTGGAGTCACCACAGTAAAAACACAGCCCATTCTGACGTCTGTGTTCTTGCCGTTCAGCTCTGGTCAAAGTCCTATCACATTGCATAGGCTCAGGCCTCCGCTCAGAGGACACTGCCAAATGGCGCACAACTTTGCGCTCGCGCAAATGCCGATCAATCTGAATGGCCAAAGACATTGATTCATTCAGACCAGCAGGCGTGGGGAACCCCACCATCTTTAAGGGCTTCAGACAGACCCTTTCTGAAAATTGCTGCCAGGGCATATTCATTCCATTGTGTAAGTACAGACCACTTTCTAAACTTCTGGCAATATACTTCTGCTTCATCCTGACCCTGACATAGAGCCAGCAAGGTCTTTTCTGCCTGATCCACAGAATTTGGTTCGTCATAAAGCAATCCGAGCGCTTGAAAAAAATGCATCTACATTAAGCAACGCAGGGTTTCTTGGCTCAAGGGAGAATGCCCAGTCTTGCGGGTCGCCACGCAGCAAAGAAATAATAATCTTTACTTGCTGAATGGGGTCACCAGAGGAGCGGGGTTTCAGAGCAAAAAACAATCTGCAATTATTTTTGAAATTCAAAAATTTAGATCTATCCCCAGAAAATAAAACAGGAATTGGAGTTCTAGGCTCTAACATCGGATTCTGAACTACATAATCTTGAATACTTTGTACCCTTGCAGTGAGTTGATCCACACAAGAGGACAAACCTTGAATATCCATATCTACACCTGAGTCCTGAACCACCCAGAGGTTAAGGGGAAAAGAAAGACAAAACAAACTGCAAAGAAAAAAAAATTGACTCAGAACTTCTCTTATCCCTCTTTTGAGATGCATTAACACTTTGTGGGCCAGCTGTACTGTTATGGACCTGGTGGTTAGGAGCACCCGGAATGACCTGATGGTTAAACCGAAAACCTGAGACAAGCTCTGAGGAGGTGGTAACTCTACTGACCGCAATCCCTAATCCTATCACCAACACTAGAAATAGCCGTGGAGCGTTCCTAACTCTCCCTAGACGCCTCTACACAGCCTAAGAGCTAACTACCCCTAAAGATAGAAATAAGAGCCTACCTTGCCTCAGAGAAATTCCCCAAAGGAAAAGGTAGCCCCCACAAATATTGACTGTGAGTTAAGAGGGAAGTTACAAACACAGGAATGAAAACAGATTTTAGCAAAGGAGGCCGAATCTTCTCTAGATAGACAGTAGATAGGAAAGGGAACTGTGCGGTCAGTATTAAAAACTACAAAAACCACGCAGAGTGTGCAAAAAGACCTCCACACCGACTCACGGTGTGGAGGTGCCACTCTGCACCCCAGAGCTTCCAGCTAGCAAGAAAATATCATATTAGCAAGCTGGACTAGAAACATAGCATGTACTGAGAAATATACTCAAAAACAAATGGACAACAAGTGAACTAGCAGGGACTTAGCTTCTGCTGGAGTAGACAGGTCATCAGAGAAATCCAAGAGAGATCTGAACCAGTACTGAGACATTGACAGCTGGCATGAACTAACGACCAAAGCAGAGTTAAATAGGGAAGCCACCAGAGGGTGTCCAAGGACAGAACTCACTAAAATACCATTCACGACCACAGGAGGGAGCCCGAGAACGGAATTCACAACAGAAACGGAATTCACAACAGCTGAGACACACTGGAAGGGTGAGACAAACCAGACATTACAGACACATTGGGAGGTGAGGGGGGAGGGATAGCTATGGTTTTTTTTTGCTTTGTTTTGCCTTTCCCTTTCTTTGGTTGGCGCGGGTTAGTTGTTGTGGTGGCGGGGAATGCAAGGGCAGGGTCCGGCAACGGCAGTCTTGTGGTGGTGGCGGGAAATGCCAGGGCAGGGTTCGGCAGCGGCAGTCTTGTGGTGGTGGCGGGAAACGCCAGGGCAGGGTCCGGCAACGGCAGTCTTGTGGTTGTGGCGGGGAACGCCAGGGCAGGGTCCGGCAACGGCACTCTTGTGGTGGTGGCGGGAAACGCCAGGGCAGGGTCCGGCAACGGCAGTCTTGTGGTTGTGGCGGGGAACGCCAGGGCAGGGTCCGGCAACGGCACTCTTGTGGTGGTGGCGGGGAACGCCAGGCCAGGGTCCTGCGGCGGCACTCTTGTGGTGGTGGCGGGGAACGCCAGGCCAGGGTCCTGCAGCGGCACTCTTGTGGTGGTGGCGGGGAATGCCAGGCCAGGGTCCTGCGGCGGCAGCATGGTGGTGGCAGTGGAGGAGGCCCAAGCAGGAGCAGCAGTTGTCATGGTGGTGGCGGTGGGCTGACCCACTGCACTGGGCATGGTGGTGGTGCTATAATACGGTCCGGCAGTGTTTGGAATGGAGGTGGCCGTGCAGTGGTATGCAGCATATGTCAGCATTGACGTAAAGCGTGACAGTGTGGGCACTGGTGGAAATGCCCCCACTGTCTGCTGAAAATACCGACTCTGCTGCATAGCCTGCACGTAAGCAGCATTGCAGGCCTGCATAACAGTAATCTGGAGATCGGGACTAAGGTGTTCCGACATGCCCTGTTCTATCTGATTAAAAAAATGATGTGCTGGCCTCTGGAGGTCGGCTTTCACTTGGGCAAGAGCTGTGGTAACCTCCTGGATACGTGTGCTCATATGACTAATGGCAATATCCAGTCGGTCACCCATCGCCTTGAGTCCCTCGTGGAAGACCGAGCTCAAGTGCAAAAACTCGGGCATGAGTGACCTGTCCGCGGCCCTCTGCCGCTGCCGGGAGGAGCCCATAAAAAATTGGCTAGAGGCAGAGGACTGGGGAAGGGGAACACCTGATGGACCAGCTTCCTGGTCTCCAGGTTGTGTAGCAGGCCCACTTGCTGCAGCGCTGGAGGATGGCTGGGACGGGTCCGTGGCTGACTGATGAAGGACCGCTCCAGAACCTGGGCCAACAGTGGAGCTCCAAGTGCTGTGAAAAAAAAAAAATTAATACAAAACATTTACAAAAAGATAACTCAAGAGTTATATAAACATTCAGATAGGGAAAGGTCACACTAGCACTATTTGGAGTGAATTTTACATCAGAATTTGCAAGCCAGGAGTACCACAGTAGGAAGAAAAGTTTCATGAAACCACATGCTCAACTTCTGCATGCATCAACCACTCCTTGTTTTGGATTAAAAATACTGATGTAAAATATGAAGAGACGATGGAGGCGATACAAGCCATATCTCTATACAAGCCACATGTATACTCACCAGGACAAGTGCCAGGAAAAATGAATTCAGGAGCCATTGGCATCCTGAATTAATTATTTCTGACACCTGACTTGATGAGTATAGATCTGTTGTGTAGGCTGCTGTCACACTGTCAGTATTTGCTCTGTATTTCAAATCAGTATTGGTAAGCCAAAACCTGGAGAGGAACTATGTGAGGAAAAGTATTCAAAGAACACGTACCCCACTTCTGCATGTATCAATCACTCATGGTTTTAGATTCCAAATACTGATTCAAAATAGTGACCCAAAAAAGCTAGCATTATACAAAACTTTTTTTTTTCTTTTTTAACCAATATACTTACGTTCTTCGTGCAAGGACCGGTCTCAAAAACGCAAGGATGCGGTGGTACTTGTATTTTCGTATCCTTGCTCCAGAACCACTAGGAAGCCGGCTCTCTTGGCGCAGGTCCTTGTTGAAGCGGTCCTTCATCGATCGCCAACGTGTTTTGACTTTTGACACTGTTGACAAAACAAAACATAATTGTTAGGACAATGGTCTTTTGACCCTGGTCACACAACTGTGTGTGCTGTGAAAAAGTAATGACTTTCTCTCATCATACACAGTTGTGTGAGCATGGCCAAGGTATTGACTACATCACACTGCATTGCGATACTTACCAAATGCAGAACGAACCCGAGCCGGGGCATTGGCCCAGCCATCCCACAACGCTGCGGCCACCTCATTCTAAAGCCTCCGGATCGTCACATTGTTGGCGTGCAGTGGATCCCGGGTGTCCCACAATGGGACTCGCTCATGGACCAGGGAGATGAGGTGTTCATTCTCAATGAGGTCCTCATCCCTTTCTGGAACCTAAAAACAAAAAGGACATTAATATTGGAGGCATTCACATACGGAAGACAGAAAACAGAATCAGAGGAATGGCATGAATATTGAAATTAAAAAAAACACTGGTGCTGAAGCAAAAGGGAAAGAAATGAAGATTCAAGAATTGTAAAGTGAGGATACAATAAACAGTCAGCCAGGTATACTTACACGCTGCCGCCGTGCCACCGGACCGTGACTACGCTGCTCCTGCCCACTCTCCTGCCCAGTCTCTTCCGCTGTAGAAGAAGTGGTCTGAAAAAAGGTAAATATACATTGTCATATGTGTAGATGTGACAGTGAATACTTACCAATCTGAGGAGGTGAATGCTCACTTCGCTGACATGTTCCCCTTGTACAGGCCCAGGCGTTTCCTCATCAGAAGCAGAAGCAAACGCATGTGCTGCAAAACGCATGCATTTACATAGACTACAATGCGTTTTTTTTGCGCAAACCTTGCGCAATCAGCCGCTTACGTTTTCAGGCGGCAAAATGACGCCTCTAAAAATTACTACATGTTGCATTTCCGCGCCAAGACGCAGACGACTAGACGACACATGCCTCATCAAACGCGGCAAAACGCAAACAAACAAAAACGCATGCGTCGATAATGTTAAAGATAGGAATACACAACGCATGTGGATATTTGCGGAAGAAACGCTGCAGACACAACCGCAAATGTGAAAGCGGCCTTACACTGGTGGGTTAGGGAACCACGGTGGGATCAAGATAAAAAAATGTGGTTAATAAAGTATTTAGGGGGGACTGTTGAGGAGAGCCATAAGATCAAATACTTAATTAACCTCAAGACATAAGACATAAGGTAATTGAGAGAAGCAAGCCATAACATGTATTGCTTAACCTTACATAAGTTTTCTCAGATCAAATTGAGACACTAAAGATGGCTGCCATTTCCTGTATCAGCACACCATGTGCTGGTATCCAAGATGACGCCCACCCTGATGACCTCATGGATCCACCCACAGTGATGCCCACCCTGATGACCTCATGGACCAACCCACCCTGATGACCTCATGGATCCGCCCATGGACTTGTTCATCGCCCAACCCACTAACCAATGGAATACATCTGATCACTCCCATTTTAGAGCTAACCGAGCCCCCTTACAGGAACTATATAAACTTGTGTCTGACTAATAAAATTCCCTCTTTGGAGCTGAGCCACAGATTGATCAAGGATAGTTTACATCTGACTGTGTGTTGTCATTTGTTATTTCTTCTGGTGCGCACCTGATCAATATCCATTAGGCCAGGGGTAGGGAACTAGAGAGTGAACATTTTATTATTTGTTCAACCCAACAGGGCCACATATATGTATGTGTATATAATAGTCCAGGGGCCACATATACTGTATATGTGTGTATATAATAGTCCAGGGGCCACATATATATGTGTGTATATAATAGTCCAGGGGCCACATATATATATGTGTGTGTATAATAGTTCAGAGGCCACATATATGTATGTGTATATAATAGTCCAGGGGCCACATATATGTATGTGTATATAATAGTCCAGGGGCCACATATATATGTGTGTATATAATAGTCCAGGGGCCACATATATATATGTGTGTATATAATAGTCCAGGGGCCACATATATATGTGTGTATATAATAGTCCAGGGGCCACATATATATATGTGTGTATAATAGTCCAGGGGCCACATATATATGTGTGTATATAATAGTTCAGGGGCCACATATATATGTGTGTATATAATAGTCCAGGGGCCACGTATATATGTGTGTGTATAATAGTCCAGAGGCCACATATATGTATGTGTATATAATAGTCCAGGGGTCACATATATATGTGTGTATAATAGTCCAGGGGCCACATATTTGTGTGTGTATATAATAGTCCAGGGGCCATATATACAGCATGTATGTGTATATAATAGTCCAGGGGCCACATATATGTATGTATATAATAGTCCAGGCAGGGGTAAACCTAGCCTCTCTGCTGCCTGAGGCGAACGGAAAAATGGCGCCCCCCCTCAGTCCCTGCCTCACTGCCTGTGCACACACATCCCTCCACCGGGCCCGGTAATCGCCGCTCACAGTAGCATACCGGCAGAGGTGTATCTAGGGTTTCTGGCACCAGGGGCAAGAATTCATTTTGGTGCCCCCCCTCCGCCAAGGACATATGCGATTTGCACACTCAGTCATGTACCAACGAGCTCCTCTCCCTAATGCTCTCAATGTTCAGTGAAAAACTGAGAGAAGCAGAAGAGAAGCTTGTTGTCACAGGACCATAAGTGTGAAAGTCGCATATGAGTGAAGTGTTCATGTGGCGACTACTGGAACCTCCAGAGCTGAATCCTGACATCGCAGCTTCTGAATTCTCACAACGCATGCACTGCACACTTTTAGGATTCTCCCTTGCCGATGGACGGTCATGTCAGCACAAGTATGCGATTTGTATACTTCTGACCACATTCCAACTAGACGTGCCCGGCCTCGCTCAGTTCATTTTCATAGAGTGGGGCCACACATGTCTAGTCAGCATGTGACCACATTAATGTAAATCCCCAGCATGAGAGAATCCTGACAGCGTGCAGGGTGCACTGTGAGAAGTCAGAAGTCTGCAGTCACAAAGAATGACTGCAGACTCACCACAAACCTGGACATCCCCTTTAATGCTCCTAACATAAATAAAAACATGAGAGTTAGTATCACAAATAACATTTACATCCAGGTACCTTATAGATGACGTCGTCTCTGGAGCCGTTGTTCTTTTCTTCATCTTGTCCAGACCCCATGATGAGTTTTCTCAGCCACAGCCCTCTCTGCAGACTTCCATCTTCTCCGATCTTTTGCAGAAAGTCTCCACAAGACGCCCTTAAAGATACAAGTGTCATTATAATGCTCCTGAATAAAAAATTGCCCTCACTATATTGTCTGCACAAAATATGGCCCCCACACTGTCCCTCTTATGGTACACCCTCTTCACACTGTCCTCTCACACTGTGTCCCCCCTATAGGGCCTAGTATTTATACTCCATATTTATACTCCATCCTCCCACCCTGCGTGCATGGCTCCCCCATCCTTCTCCCCTGCGTGCGTGGCTTCCCATCCTTTTTCCCTGTCATACTCACCTCTCACCGCGGCGCAGAACTTCCTGGCATCTCTGCAGCGTCTTCCTTCCTGTATGAGCGGTCACGTGGTAGCACTCATTAAGGTGATGAATATGCGCATATTCATGTCCTTAATGAGCGGTACCATGTGACCGCTGAAGACTGGATGGGCTGCCGGCGCTGAGACTAGTGATGGGCAGTCCGGCTCTTTTTGGTGATCCGGCTCATTCGGCTCTGCTCACCATAAAGAGCCGGCTCTTTCGGCTCAAGAACCGGCTCTTTTTTTAAATAAAAATGCATTTTACACTGTCATCATTCCAGGTGTTTGCCTGCACAGTGAGGGCCTCATTATACACCTGTACAAGTATCTAGTGAAGCAGTACAGCCTTTTTTTTTTCATTGCTGTTTCCTCAGATTGTCAGCTCTTGTGAACAGGGCCCGTGCTACTTCCTTGTAGTCTTAACGTGTTACTCTCTGATATGTGGCAGTTTTGTACATTGCTGTAGTCATTCCCTCTTGGACACAATTTATCTGCATCCGTATTTTTTCTGCAAACGCAGGAACTGCATCCTGATCAGGATGTCTGCAGATTTTTTTAACACCCAAAATTCGCAACAAGCTGCGTTTTGGGAGCACATGAAAAATCCTGATGCAAATGCAGGTCCATGCATCCCTATGTTAAGTGTAGGGATGCAATCTGGATCGGGATGCATCAGGATTGCTACACATCACAACGCACCAAAGCGCTAGTGTGAAGGCAGACCCACCCGTGCAGCCACTAACCAGGTGCTCCCATGTTATATACATGCTCCCAATGCATTTTATTACCATTAGCATGCTATAACATAGGGCACAGCAGGCAGAGTCTACATTATGTCTGCTGTTGTGAATTCTGTTCTCGAACTCCCTCCTGTGGTCATGAATGGTACTTCGGCGAGTTCTGTCCATGGACTCCCTCTGGTGGCTGTGAGTGGAGCTGCTGGTTCTGAGGTTCCTTCCTCAGCTGACCTCATTTAGTCCTAGGCTGGCTGCTCTATTTAACTCCACTCAGATCGTTACTTGATGCCAGCTGTCAATGTCCTAGTACTGGTTCAGACCTCTCTTGGATCTTCCAGTTGACCTGTCTACTCCAGCAAAAGCTAAGTCCCTGCTAGTTTATTAGTTAATCTCTGTTTTTTTGTCCAGCTTGCTATCATGATTTTGCCTTGCTAGCTGGAAGCTCTGGGATGCAGAGTGGCACCTCCGCATCGTGAGTCGGTGCGGAGGGTCTCTTTTGCGCACTCTGCGTGGTCTTTTGTAGTTTTTTGTGCTGACCGCAAAGACACCTTTTCTATCCTCAGTCTGTTTAGTGAAGTCTGGCCTCCTTTGCTGAAACCTGTTTCATCTCTGTGTTTGTGACTTCCATCTTAACTCACAGTTAATATTTGTGGGGGGCTGCCTATTTCTTTGGGGAATTTCTCTGAGGCAAGTTAGGCTTTATTTTCTATCTTTAGGGGTAGTTAGCTCTTATGCTGTGAAGAGGCGTCTAGGCAGAGTCAGGTACGCTCCATGGCTATTTCTAGTGTGTTGTGATAGGATTAGTGGTTGCGGTCAGCAGAGCTCCCACTTCCCAGAGCTTATCCTGTATTACTAGTTTGCTCATCAGGTCATTCCGGGTGCTCCTAACCACCAGGTCATCATAACAGTACAGCTGGCCAGTAAAGTGTTAATGCATCTCAATAGAGGGATAAGAGAAGTTCTGAGACCATTTTTTTTTCCTCTGCAGCGTGTTTTGTCTTTCTTTTCCCCTAAATCTCTGGGTGGTTCAGGACACAGGTGTAGATATGGACATTCAAGGTCTGCCCTCTTGTGTGGATCAACTCACTGCAAGGGTACAAGGCATTCAAGATTATGTAGTTCAGAATCCGATGTTAGAACCCAGAATTCCAATTCCTGATTTGTTTTCTGGGGATAGATCTAAGTTCCTGAATTTCAAAAATAATTGTAGACTGTTTTTTGCTTTGAAACCCCGCTCCTCTGGTGACCCCATTCAGCAAGTAAAAATCATTATTTCTTTGCTACGTGGCGACCCTCAAGACTGGGCATTTTCCCTTGCGCCAGGAGATCCTGCATTGCGTAATGTAGATGTGTTTTTTCTGGCGCTTGGATTGCTTTATGATGAACCAGATTCAGTGGATCAGGCAGAGAAAATCTTGCTGGCTTTGTGTCAGGGTCAGGATGAAGCGGATGTATATTGTCAGAAGTTTAGAAAGTGGTCTGTGCTTACTCAGTGGAATGAGTGTGCCCTGGCGGCAATTTTCAGAAAGGGTCTTTCTGAAGCCCTTAAGGATGTTATGGTGGGATTCCCCACGCCTACTGGTCTGAATGAGTCTATGTCCTTGGCCATTCAGATTGATCGACGCTTACGTGAGCGCAAAACTGTGCACCATTTGGCGGTATCTTCTGAGCAGAGGCCTGAGCCTATGCAATGTGATAGGACCTTGACCAGAGCTGAACGGCAAGAATACAGACGTCAGAAGGGGCTGTGTTTTTACTGTGGTGACTCCACTCATGCTATCTCTGATTGTCCTAAGCGCACTAAGCGGTTCGCTAGGTCTGCCACCATTGGTACGGTACAGCCAAAATTTCTTTTGTCCGTTACTCTGATTTGCTCTTTGTCATCCTATTCTGTTATGGCATTTGTGGATTCAGGCGCTGCCCTGAATTTGATGGACTTGGAGTTTGCCAGGCGCTGTGGTTTTTTCTTGGAGCCCTTGCAGTATCCTATTCCATTGAGAGGAATTGATGCTACGCCTTTGGCCAAGAATAAGCCTCAGTACTGGACTCAATTGACCATGTGCATGGCTCCTGCACATCAGGAGGATATTCGCTTTTTGGTGTTGCATAATCTGCATGATGTGGTCGTTTTGGGTTTGCCATGGCTACAGGTCCATAGTATTGGATTGGAAATCTATGTCAGTATCCAGTTGGGGTTGTCAAGGGGTACATGGTGATGTCCCATTGTTGTCAATTTCGTCTTCCCATCCTTCTGAAGTCCCTGAGTTCTTGTCGGATTACCGGGATGTGTTTGATGAGCCCAAATCCAGTGCCCTACCTCCTCATAGGGATTGAGATTGTGCTATTAATTTGATTCCTGGTAGTAAGTTTCCGAAGGGCCGACTGTTCAATTTGTCTGTGCCAGAACACGCCGCTATGCGGAGTTATACAAAGGAGTCCTTGGAGAAAGGGCATATTCACCCGTCGTCATCACCGTTGGGAGCAGGGTTCTTTTTTGTGGCCAAGAAGGATGGTTCTCTGAGACCTTGTATAGATTACTGCCTTCTCAATAAAATCACCGTCAAATTTCAGTACCCTTTGCCGCTACTGCCTGATTTGTTTGCTCGGATTAAGGGGGCTAGTTGGTTCACCAAGATAGATCTTCGAGGGGCGTATAATCTTGTGCGTATTAAACAGGGCGATGAATGGAAAACAGCATTTAATACGCCCGAGGGCCATTTTGAGTACCTGGTGATGCCATTCGGGCTTTCTAATGCTCCATCTGTGTTTCAGTCCTTTATGCATTACATCTTCCGAAAGTACCTGGATAGATTCATGATTGTATATTTGGATGATATTTTGGTCTTTTCGGACGATTGGGAGTCTCATGTGAAGCAGGTCAGAATGGTGTTCCAGGTCCTTCGTGCTAATTCCTTGTTTGTGAAGGGGTCTAAATGTCTCTTTGGAGTTCAGAAGGATTCATTTTTGGGCTTCATTTTTTCCCCTTCTACTATCGAGATGGACCCTGTTAAAGTTCAGGCCATTTATGATTGGACTCAGCCTACTTCCGTGAAGAGCCTTCAGAAATTCCTGGGCTTTGCTAATTTTTACCGTTGCTTCATCGCTAATTTTTCTAGTGTTGTTAAACCATTGACTGATTTGACCAAGAAAGGTGCGGATGTGGTCAATTGGTCCTCTGCGGCCGTTGAGGCTTTTCAGGAGTTGAAGCGTTGTTTTTCTTCTGCCCCTGTGTTGTGTCAGCCAGATGTTTCGCTCCCGTTTCAGGTCGAGGTGGATGCTTCTGAGATTGGAGCAGGGGCTGTTTTGTCTCAAAGAGGTTCTGATGGCTCGGTGATGAAAAAATGTGCTTTCTTTTCTAGAAAGTTTTCGCCTGCTGAGCGCAATTATGATGTGGGCAATCGAGAGTTGTTGGCTATGAAGTGGGCATTCGAGGAGTGGCGACATTGGCTTGAAGGAGCCAAGCATCGCGTGGTGGTCTTGACGGATCACAAGAATCTGACTTATCTCGAGTCTGCCAAGCGGTTGAATCCTAGACAGGCTCGATGGTCGCTGTTTTTCTCCCGCTTCGATTTTGTGGTTTCGTACCTTCCGGGTTCTAAGAATGTGAAGGCTGATGCCCTTTCAAGGAGTTTTGTGCCTGATTCTCCGGGAATTCCTGAGCCGGCTGGTATTCTCAAAGAGGGGGTAATTTTGTCTGCCATCTCCCCTGATTTGCGGCGGGTGCTGCAGGAGTTTCAGGCTGATAGACCTGACCGTTGTCCAGCGGAGAAACTGTTTGTCCCTGATAGATGGACTAGTAGAGTTATCTCTGAGGTTCATTGTTCGGTGTTGGCTGGTCATCCTGGAATCTTTGGTACCATAGATTTGATGGCTAGATCCTTTTGGTGGTCTTCCTTGTCACGGGATGTGCGTTCTTTTGTACAGTCCTGTGGGACTTGTGCTCGGGCTAAGCCCTGCTGTTCTCATGCCAGTGGGTTGCTTTTGCCCTTGCCGGTCCCGAAAAGGCCCTGGACGCATATTTCCATGGATTTTATTTCAGATCTCCCTGTCTCTCAAAGGATGTCAGTTATCTGGGTGGTTTGTGATCGCTTCTCTAAGATGGTCCATTTGGTACCTTTGCCTAAATTGCCTTCCTCCTCTGATTTGGTTCCATTATTTTTCCAGCACGTGGTTTGTTTGCATGGCATTCCGGAGAACATAGTGTCGGACAGAGGTTCCCAGTTTGTTTCAAGGTTTTGGCGGTCCTTTTGTGCTAAGATGGGCATTGATTTGGCTTTTTCTTCAGCTTTCCATCCTCAGACCAATGGCCAAACCGAACAAACCAATCAGACTTTGGAAACATATCTGAGATGCTTTGTTTCTGCTGATCAGGATGATTGGGTGTCCTTCTTGCCTTTGGCTGAGTTCGCCCTTAATAATCGGGCCAGCTCGGCCACCTTGGTTTCGCCTTTTTTCTGTAATTCTGGTTTCCATCCTCGTTTTTCTTCAGGGCAGGTTGAGCCTTCGGACTGTCCTGGTGTGGATTCTGTAGTGGACAGGTTGCAGCAAATTTGGACTCATGTGGTGGACAATTTGACATTGTCCCAAGAGAAGGCTCAACGTTTTGCTAACCGCCGTCGCTGTGTTGGTCCCCGACTTCGTGTTGGGGATTTGGTTTGGTTGTCGTCTCGTTATGTTCCTATGAAGGTTTCGGCTCCTAAGTTTAAGCCTCGTTTCATTGGTCCTTATAAGATTTCTGAAATTCTTAATCCTGTGTCATTTCGTTTGGACCTTCCAACTTCTTTCGCCATCCATAATGTGTTCCATAGGTCGTTATTGCGGAGATATGTGGCTCCTATGGTTCCCTTCCTTGACCCTGCTGCCCCGGTGTTGGTTGAGGGGGAGTTGGAGTATGTGGTGGAGAAGATTTTGGATTCTTGTATTTCGAGACGGAAACTTCAGTACCTGGTCAAGTGGAAAGGTTATGGTCAGGAGGATAATTCCTGGGTTGTTGCCTCTGATGTTCATGCTGCCGATCTAGTTCGTGCCTTTCATTTGGCTCGTCCTGATCGGCCTGGGGGCTCTGGTGAGGGTTCGGTGACCCCTCCTCAAGGGGGGGGGTACTGTTGTGAATTCTGTTCTCGAACTCCCTCCTGTGGTCATGAATGGTACTTCGGCGAGTTCTGTCCATGGACTCCCTCTGGTGGCTGTGAGTGGAGCTGCTGGTTCTGAGGTTCCTTCCTCAGCTGACCTCATTTAGTCCTAGGCTGGCTGCTCTATTTAACTCCACTCAGATCGTTACTTGATGCCAGCTGTCAATGTCCTAGTACTGGTTCAGACCTCTCTTGGATCTTCCAGTTGACCTGTCTACTCCAGCAAAAGCTAAGTCCCTGCTAGTTTATTAGTTAATCTCTGTTTTTTTGTCCAGCTTGCTATCATGATTTTGCCTTGCTAGCTGGAAGCTCTGGGATGCAGAGTGGCACCTCCGCACCGTGAGTCGGTGCGGAGGGTCTCTTTTGCGCACTCTGCGTGGTTTTTTGTAGTTTTTTGTGCTGACCGCAAAGACACCTTTTCTATCCTCAGTCTGTTTAGTGAAGTCTGGCCTCCTTTGCTGAAACCTGTTTCATCTCTGTGTTTGTGACTTCCATCTTAACTCAGAGTTAATATTTGTGGGGGGCTGCCTATTTTTTGGGGGAATTTCTCTGAGGCAAGTTAGGCTTTATTTTCTATCTTTAGGGGTAGTTAGCTCTTAGGCTGTGAAGAGGCGTCTAGGCAGAGTCAGGTACGCTCCACGGCTATTTCTAGTGTGTTGTGATAGGATTAGTGGTTGCGGTCAGCAGAGCTCCCACTTCCCAGAGCTTGTCCTGTATTACTAGTTTGCTCATCAGGTCATTCCGGGTGCTCCTAACCACCAGGTCATCATAACAGTCTGCATCCTGCTCCCATACAGTTTCATCACTTTCCCATACAGCACATCCCTTGCTTCCCAGCATGCTCAGGCCCACATAACGGATCTCTGCACACGGAATCATATGGATCCGTGCGTGTCCTGGATCCGTGCTCCATGGTAATTCCAGACGTGCAGCCATGGATCCGTGCGTGTCCTGGATCCGTGCTCCATGGTAATTCCAGACGTGCAGCCATGGATCCGTGCGTGTCCTGGATCCGTGCTCCATGGTAAATCCAGACGTGCAGCCATGGATCCGTGCGGGTCCCTGTGCCTGCGTGTTTTTCAGACAACACAAAACTGCAGCAAGCTGCGTTTTTTTCGTCTGGCAAAATATGCAGACACACGGATCCGTGGGAAAACAGTGACAACTGGATGCACACGCAGGACCCATCTGTCACCACTGAAAGGCAATGGAGACGTAAACGGATCCGTGTGCAGCGATTGTTACACAGATTGCAGAATATGCAGGTGTGAAACCAGCGTAACTCTATATGATTGGAGCTGTACTAGATCTCACCACAGGTTCTGCCTAAAATCACTTTATATTACCCTCAGCAGCAACAGCTGATCCATCCTCCTCCCTGTATGTTCCTGTCCTGAATCCTCCTCAGTCCACAATGTGCCGAGTCCCTCCTCCTATACATACTATATACATATAGGCCATGCATGAGGCCAGTAAACGATAGCTTTATTTGGGACTACAATAACTCAGATCCTGACTCCAGCACTGAAGGACGATGTAACACTTAGGCTATGTGCACACGATGTGGATTTTGCTGCGGATCTGCAGCAGTTTCCCATGCGTTTACAGTTCAATGTAAACCTATGGGAAACCAAAAACGCTGTGCACATGCTGCAGAAAAAAACGCGCGGAAACGCAGCGGCTTACATTCCGCAGCATGTCACTACTTTCTGCGTTTTCCGCAGCGATTTTACAACTGCCCTTATGGAAAACTGCAGTTGTAAAAAAGCAGTGAAAACCGTGGTAAATCTGCAGCGGTTTTCCACTGCGGATTTATCAAATCTGCTGGAATCCGCTGCAGAAAAATCCGCAGTGGACCCAGAATACGTGTGCACATACCCTAAAGCTTGCAGTCTGGGGGCACTTAAGGGTTAACAATGGGAAACCTTTTTTTTCTTTTCCCACCCACCCTGTCCTGTGCTTGTCTGCACCAAAGTTTCACCAGTACTCACATACATTTACTACAGTCCACAGCTCCTTCTCTCCTCACTGCTCCTCCCACATGAGTCACAGTCTGATAAGCTGCAGCCAAGAAAGAAAAAAACAGGATTTTTGGTTGCTTACTAGTGTTGAGCATTCCGATACCGCAAGTATCGGGTATCGGCCGATACTTGCGGGTATCGGAATTCCGATACCGAGATCCGATACTTTCGTGGTATCGGGAATCGGAAGTTTCCAGTGTATGGTTCCCAGGGTCTGAAGGAGAGGAAACTCTCCTTCAGGCCCTGGGATCCATATAAATGTGTAAAATAAAGAATTAAAATAAAAAATATTGATATACTCACCTGTCCGGAGGCCCCTGGACTTTACCGCCGTAACCGGGAGCCTTCTTTGCTTAAAATGCGCGCGTTTAATGGTTTCCGTGACGTCACAGCTTCTGATTGGTCGCGTGCCGCCCATGTGAACGCGACGCGACCAATCACAACAAGCCGTGACGTAATTTTCAGGTCCTGATGCCTAATTCTAGGCATTCAGGATTTGAAAATTACGTCACGGCTTGTGATTGGTCACGTCGCGGTCACATGGGCGGCACGTGACCAATCAGAAGCCGTGACGTAATTTTAAAATGCGCGCGTTTACTGCCTCCCGTGACGTCACGGCTTGTGATTGGTCGCGTCGCCCATGTGACCGCGACGTGACCAATCACAAGCCGTGACATAATTTTCAGGTCCTGATGCCTAATTCTAGGCATTCAGGACCTGAAAATTACGTCACGGCTTATTGTGATTGGTCGCGTCGCGGTCACATGGGCGGCACGCGACCAATCAGAAGCCGTGATGTCACGGAAACCATTAAACGCGCGCATTTTAAGCAAAGAAGGCTCCCGGTTACGGCGGTAAAGTCCAGGCTGCGTCGGAGAGGTGAGTATATCAATATTTTTTATTTTAATTCTTTATTTTACACATTAATATGGTTCCCAGGGCCTGAAGGAGAGTTTTGCTCTCCTTCAGACCCTGGGAACCATCAGGGATACCGTCCGATACTTGAGTCCCATTGACTTGTATTGGTATCGGGTATCGGTATCGGATTAGATCCGATACTTTGCCGGTATCGGCCGATACTTTCCGATACCGATACTTTCAAGTATCGGACGGTATCGCTCAACACTATTGCTTACCGTAAAATCTGTTTCTTGGAGCCTCCATTGGGGGACACAGGAACCATGGGGTGTATGCTGCTGCCACTAGGAGGCTGACACTATGCAAATAAAAAAGTTAGCTCCTCCTCTGCAGTGTACACCCCACCAACTGGTATTATACTCTTCAGTTAGTGAGAAAGCAGTAGGAGAAAAGTAACAAGGTTGATAAACCATAACCACAAACTTGAGAACTTGAGAACTGTAAACGTGATAACAGTCAAACGTAAGAACAGTCATAGAACATCGAACAACAGAAACATTGGGAGGGAGCTGTGTCCCCCAATGGAGGCTCAAAGAAACAGATTTTACGGTAAGCAACCAAAAATCCTGTTTTCTTTATCGCCTCTCATTGGGGGACACAGGAACTATGGGACGTCCCAAAGCAGTCCCTAGGGCGGGAAAACAGACTTCCATCAGGTCAGAGGACTCACCACTGCCGCCTGCAAGATCCTTCTGCCTAGGCTGGCGTCCGCCGAAGCGTAGGTATGGACCTTGTAAAATTTGGCGAACGTGTGGATGGAAGAATAGGTTGCTGCTTTGCAGAGCTGTAGGGCGGAAGCCCTGTGGTGCACCGCCCAGGAGGCGCCGACTGCCCGGGTAGAGTGAGCCTTGATCCCAGGAGGAGGCACTCTGTTCTTGACCTGGTAAGCCTCCAGAATAGCCGTTCTGATCCAGCGAGCAATAGTCGCCTTAGAAGCCGGCTGGCCTCTGTGCGAGCCATCAAGAATGACAAAAAGAGAATCCGTCTTCCGGAAAGTGGACGTTCTATCCAGATAGATCTTCACTGCCCTGACGAGGTCCAGCTTGTTCAACGATCGCTCCAGAGGATGAGTCGGAGCTGGACAAAAAGAAGGTAGAACGATGTCCTCGTTGAGGTGGAAGGTGGAAACCACCTTAGGAAGAAAGGAAGGAGGAGGCCTGAGGACCACCTTGTCCTGGTGGATGACCAAGAACGGAGGACGGCAAGACAGGGCTGCCAGCTCGGAAACGCGGCGGATAGAAGTGATGGCCACCAGAAAGGCCACCATCCAAGATAGAACTGACAGGGGAACCTCCCTGAGAGGCTCAAAGGGGGAACCCCTCAGAAAGTTCAGTACCAGGTTTAAATCCCATGAATCCACCGGGGCCCTGTACGGGGGGACCGCATGGGCCACTCCTTGAAGGAAGGTCTTAACCTGTGGTCGGGAAGTTAAAGTCTTCTGAAAAAGGATGGAAAGCGCAGAAACCTGGCCCTTTAGGGAACTAAGAGCAAGGCCCGAATCCAGTCCTGCCTGAAGGAAGGCCAAGCTGGAAGGCAGGGAAAAGGACATAGATGAAACGCAGTTGGACTCGCACCAACGGAAGCCTTCCAGGTACGATAGTAGATCCTGGAAGACGAAGGCTTCCGAGCCTGAATCATGGTGTGAATCACCCGGGCCGAAAGGCCGGACGCTCTTAGAACTGCGGTCTCAACAGCCACGCCGTTAAACTGAGCGACCGAGAATTCGGGTGGCAGATCGGATCCTGAGACAGCAGATCGGGCCTGTCTGGAAGGCGCCAGGGAGCATCCGCGAGAAGATTGACGAGCTCCGCGAACCAAGCTCTCCTGGGCCAATCCGGGGCGATCAGAATGACCGGCACCCCTTCCGCTTTGATCTTCTTCAACAGCTTGGGAAGTAATGGAAGGGGTGGGAACAGATAGGAAGGCCCCTGAGAATTCCTTCCCAGTGACGAAGGGACAGAAAAATGGCCCAGATCTCGAGGACATTGATCGGCAAGGTTGACTCTTGCGCCGACCAGCGGCCCTGTACAGTCAGGTGGCGAAAAACTGCACCCCAGCCGAGCAGGCTGGCATCTGTCATCACCACTTGCCACTTGAACTGGAAGGAAGGACCTGCCCTGAGAGACGAGAGGTGACGTGAGCCACCAGTTGAGAGACCGTTTGACCCGGGGAGAGAGTCGGATCGAGCAGTCCAGGGAGAAGACAGACCTGTTCCACTGAGACAGGATGACTTGCTGAAGAGGTCGGGAGTGAAATTGGGCGAAGGGAATCGCTTCCAATGTTGCTACCATCCTCCCCAAAACCTCCATGGCCGATCGGAAGGAGGGAGACCGAGGGCCCTGGAGCACGTGTATGTCCCGACGAAGAATGGATCTCTTGTCTTCGGGAAGAAAGACCTTGGTCTGACGTGGTGTCGAAGAGCATGCCCAGAAAGATGATGCGCTGAGAAGGAATAATGATGTCCTGGAAATATCGGAACATGGAGGTAGGCGTCCTGGATATCTATGGAACACAGAAATTCATGAGCCTCCATGGAAGCAATTACCGAACGAAGGGATTCCATCCTGAAGTGATTCAGACAAACTCTCCTGTTCAGCAATTTGAGATCCAGAATGGGACGCACTCTGCCGTCTTTTTTCGGTACCATAAAAAGGTTTGAGTAGAAACCGTAGAAACCTGTGAACCGTTCTTTTACTGGGACGGGAACGATTACCCCGGCTTTGAGGAGAGACGCGATGGCTGCGAAGAAACCCGGAACCAGAGAGGGGTCTCTTGGAGGTCAGGATTCGAAGAAACGATCCCGGGGTCGTGAAAGGAACTCTATCTTGTATCCCGAGGATACAACTTCCCTGACTCAAGCGTCCTCTACCGAGGAGATCCAGACGTCCCTGAAGAAGAGGAGACGGCCGCCCAGCCTGGGAGGTGGGCTGGCTACCAGCCGAGAGTCATGCCGAGGTGGTTCTTCCAGTCCTGGACCTGGAGGATCTACCCTGGGAGTAGCGAGGACGCCAGGAAGGAGTGGGCCTAAAGGATACCGTCTTCTTCTCTTGACGGGCCTGTGGCCTCTGTTGCTGCTGGGAGAAGGAATTAGATGCCGCGAAGCGCCGCAAGTGTCGAAAAGACCAAAATTGACGTCTAGGAGGAGGGCGTCGAGGCTTGGCCTGGGGAAGAAGGGAACTCGTGCCCCCTGTAGCATCCTTAATGATTTGGTCCAGCTGAGAACCAAAGAGACGAGACCCTTGAAAAGGCAGGCCGGTAAGGGACTTTTTAGAAGACAAGTCCGCCTGCCAAGCCTTAAGCCAAATGGTCCGGCGGATGGCAACCGCGTTGCTGGACGCCTGAGCTGCACAAGACGCGGCGTCCAGGGAGGCGGAGACCAGATATTCACCTGCGTGAGAAATCTGGTTGGCAAGTTCCGCTAGCTGTCCGGATGGAACCCCGTCCAGAATGCCCTGACGGAACTGTTTGGCCCATTTGGATATGGATTTTGAAACCCAAGTGGAAGCAAAGGCCAGGCAAAGACAAGCTGAGGCTGCCTCAAAGGTTGATTTCGCGAAAGATTCTATAACTCTATCGTTAGAATCCTTCAGAGATGCTCCGCCGGACAGTGGGAGGACCGTGTTGGTGGACAGTCTGGAAACTGGAGGATCCACCGAAGGAGAAGCAGTCCAATTAGCGGTGAGCTCTGGAGGAAAGGGATATAAAACACCGAGTCGCTTTCCTCTCTGAAAGCGTCTGGTAGGGTTCTCTCTTTCTCTGGTCATAATCTCCTGGAATTCCGGGTGAGGAGCGAAAAACTTGGAAGGTGGTTTAGCCCGTCTAAACGAAACCGCCTGATCTGCGGGTTCCATAGAGGACTCCTTGATGCCACAGGTTAGATTTATCGCTCCAATGAGATTCTGAACCATATCCCTCATGGTAGCGATTTGGTTTGAATCTAGCTCCGAAACATCCTCCGAAGGCGCATCAGAGAAAGCCTCGCCTGACTCAGGGGAAGAGGATCGGGAGGAAGTGGCGAGATGGAAAGCGAAGAGGACTCAGACCGTCGTTCCTGTCTGGACCTTTTGCGGCTAGCCATGGAGGGTTCGGACGGAGCTTCCTGCGACCCGCTGGCTACTGCGGGGGTCTGCAGGGGTAACCGGTCCAGCACGGACACCAAAGTTTGAGACACCCGAGTTAGGTCGGCCACCGATTGTGACAGCCTGGGATGGGAGAATCACTCTCGGGCAGATCGGCCGGGGGATCCTGGGCGGTGGGAACAATCGGGTTGCTGCAGGGCTGACAGAGCGGGGAGGGTTGACCTGAGGGACGTTTGCTGTTACAGGACGAACATGCAAAGTACTTGACTAAGACAGAAGATGAAGTAGGAGGACGAGAGCGGCCCCCTTTAGAGTTAGACATGTTGGAGGTCCCTGAAGAAAATGCCAGTGGATTAGGGGACAGTGGGGCAGAGGGGGGTGTCAGTCTGCAGTGCAGACCTACTCACGGCAGACGAGAAAATAACAGGATACTGCCGGCCTGGATGTCCCGCTTGCATGGATCTCCGGAGAAACAAAGATGGAGCTCCTGCCCTGCGACCTCTGGTGCTGCAATCCGCACAGCCGGTGTGCTGGGGGAAAGCGCTCTGTCAAAAAGTGCAGGGCACGTGTGGAAAAAACTCCTGACCTGTGTGGCGTGAAGGAAGTGGGCGGAGTCAGCCAGGATAGCACCAGTGGGCGGGGAGTGTAGAGCACAGTTTGTCGGGCGGGAGAAAGGCCATGGTCCCGGAACAGTGCGCCGCAGAGCAGTGCGGCAGCCTGCCAGAGCCGCCCGAGGGAAAGGAAGAGTCGGGTCGCGGTTCCGGAAGTAGGCCCCGGCCGGAGCCGGGACCTAAATTAGGGGCCGGTGCCGTCGGAGAAGGGAGCTGCGGCGCCGGAACAGTACGCCGCAGAGAGTAAGCAGCGCGGCAGCCTGCCAAGGCCGCCGCGCAGGAACCGAGAGCAATGGGCCGCCGAGCAGTGCGGCCACAGGGGGAAGCGGTGCGGCAGCCTGTCAGACTGTCGCGCTGAAAGTGGGGACATTGTGGCCGCCGAGCAGAGCGGCTGCAGAGAAAACACTGCGGCCGAAGAAGAGACAGAATCAGCGTCCCTAGCCTGCCATCACCGCAGCTCAGAAGGGAGCGCGGCTGTCTGACCGGCTGCGATGCTATTTTGGGATCCCTAAAATAAAAGGTAACAATCATGCCTCGCATTTCCAAAGGGACCTCTGCTCCGTCACTGCGAATGATCTGGGAAAAGGGGGGGGCAAATACTCACCTAAACATCCCACGCCGTTACTAACCTGAGGAAAATGAGACGTCCATGGAGCTGGTGATGGACGTCCTCGTCACCTCCAACCGACAGGCTCTGGTGGGCGAGTGGGTGGGGGATGGAGCCAGGACCGGACTTCTGATCACGCTTGTGTGCTAGGCTCTTGGTCCTGGAGAGGGATCTATGAGGATACGGGGTGGCAGTACACGCCGTACTCATAGTCCATATTGTGGGATTACAGGTGTGACTGTTCACCCTGTATCCCTCCGGAAAACCTGAAAAGAAACGACGCACACTGAGGTAGATAAGAACCGTGTCCACCTCCTACTGACACTAAGCTAAACTGAAGAGTATAATGCAAGTCGGTGGGGTGTACACTGCAGAGGAGGAGCTAACTTTTTTATTTGCATAGTGTCAGCCTCCTAGTGGCAGCAGCATACACCCATGGTTCCTGTGTCCCCCAATGAGAGGCGATAAAGAAAAAAAAAGATTTGGCTCACTCACGCTGCTCCTTTCGTTCACAGCAGGATGCCAGCTCTTTGTGTCGGCTCGTTCACAAACGACACATCACTAGCTGAGACGCAGTTGCAGCCACTGCTGGAGGAAGGTGAGTATTACGTCTTCAGGGAGGGGGGGAGGAAGGAGGGAGGGGGGCGGGCACTTGACCCCGAAGTTTTATAAAAAAAAACAAAAACAAAAAAAACAAACCTAGCAGCGCAAATCCAGTTACTACAGAATCTGCCGCCCCCTCTCTTCTGCCGCCTGAGCCAAAGAGCTCAAATCGCCTCATGGTAGCAGCGTCACTGGTTGCGGCACGTTCCGTGATTGTCTGAACAGGGCCTTCCATCCAAGGTTTCCTGTGAAACCCTGGGGGTCCAGTGGCCGCCCATACAAGAGGGGATACTGTCAGGATTCCTGGTATCTGAATGTTTGGATGCAGTGGATGATAGTTTGGCTGTTCAATCTAAGAATGGTGATGGACAGCTCAGCCGTCCAATGGAATGCTGGGGCGTACTGATCTCTCAGTGTCTGGAGTGACAGTTTGGCCGTCCAATCAGGACCAGGGCTTCATCCATGGGTCTCTTGTCCAGAGTACCGTATTTTTCGGATTACAAGACACAATTTTTTCCTCCAAGAATGTGGAGGAAAATAGGGGGTGCGTCTTATAGGCTGGATGTACCGGCGCTTGCTGAGGTGGGGGAGTGACATCGGTTGCACAGCGGATAACAGAGGCAGGAGCCGGCTGGTGCCGCAAATTCCTGTGCCCGCTGCCAAAGAGAAACTGTACTGCTACATACTTAGGCTGTTAACTGGTTCATACAGCTTTACATGAACACCCGAGCCTTACACTATGGCTGGTCCAAATAACTAAAGCAATTGTTACCATCCACCTCTCGTGTCTCCCCTTTTCCTCATAGTTTGTAAGCTTGCGAGCAGGGCCCTCATTCCTCCTGGTATCTATTTTGAACTGTGATTTCTGTTATGCTGTAATGTCTGTTGTCTGTACAAATCCCCTCTATAATTTGTAAAGCGCTGTGGAATATGTTGGCGCGATATAAATAAAAATTATTATTATTATTATTATTAATATTCACTGCACTCCACGCCCATGGAAGAGGACGTCATCCTATGAAGATGGGAGGCCCCGGACCGCGACGCCCATCGTACCGGGCCCGCCCCTGAGTGAGGAGAATATAACATCTTTTTCTCATCTTTCAGGATACATGGGGGGGGCATTCCAGAATGCTGTAGATAAGCCCCTGATGCCGGTGGGCTTAGCTCATCTTCTATTTTGGGGGTGACAGGTTCCTTTTATTGAAAAAAAAAATGCAGAATGGAAAAATGGAAATAAATATAAAAGAGTAAAAAAAAACCCAATGTACAATGTTTTGGTGTTTAGTCGGTAACGTCTGCAATAGCAAAAAGCCATGAAATGAGTCCATGTATAAAGCTGGTACTGAAGAAACCCCTTCTAACCTACACTGAGTCTGACTGTGCCACTGAGGCGACTACTAGATTGGAGCGGGAGGAGGAGGAGGAGGAGGACGTCCTCACAGGAGGCGGAGCCCACCCAAATCTACGCGCAACCGCCGTGTGCGCCTCTCTGCCATAAGGCGACACTGAGAAGCTGCCATGGGCGGAGCTTCTCACAGCACGTGTGACGTCACCGCCAGCTGGGACTGTGCAGTGTACTGTAGTATAAACATGAGCACGTGATCACAGCCCCCTCCAATCCCTAACGACATGTCACCTCCGGATCAATCACCGGGAGGGTGTGGTCGCATCGGCCAATCTGCGGATAGATAGCAGCTCCTGCGACCAATCAGCGTTCTCGGGTGTCAGTGAGCTCTGATTGGCTGCTGCTGACGGAAGCACAAATTTCAAATGTGTTCAGTATAAAAGGAGCAGGCGGCGCTGGCTGTATACCGTCCCCACCGGGCACAGGCAGCCGGGATCAGCGAGAGCCGGAGACAGGTAGGAGAGGCGGTGCGTGATATCCGCGGACGGTGCTGGGGCTTCTACTCGGTGGGGATTGTAGCTCGTGTCTGGCTGACCGCGCTTCTTGCGCCTTCCGTATATTATTGTCCGTCGCAGCCTTCCGTCGATTATGGACCGAGACCATTTTCGTCTATTGTCATCCTTGCCTTTATTAATAGTAGTTTTCAGTCTCTGCACATGCTGCTTTTTTGTGTGTATTGTTTGTAGCGATGTTAAAAACTGTAACAAGATTTGTACGATGGCAGTGATATCAAACTCGTAGGCTACGGTCACATTTGCGTTGTTGTGTGTTGCGTCGGTGATGCAACGCATGCAAAATGCATTGTTTTGTGACGCATGCATCCTTTTTTTGCTTGATCTTGGATGCACCAAAAATGCAACTTGCTGCGCCCTGATGCGTGTGACGCAGTGATGCATGCGTCACAAAACACAAGTGCAACGCATGTCCATGCGCCCCCATGTTAAATATAGGGGTGCATGACGCATGCGTCGCCGCAGCGGCGCCTGATGCTGCGTCGCACAACGCTAATGTGAACGTAGCCTTAGGCTACTTTCACATTTGCGTTGTTGGGCGCAGCGACGGTGATGCAAATACGCAGCGTTTTGTGATGCATGCGTTGTCATAAGACCCTACAGATTAAGAATTTGGGTGCAGGGAAAACGCTACAAGTAGCGTCCTGCGTCAATGTGATGCATGCTTTGCAAAACGCAGTACAACGCATACCGGCGCATGTCGATGCCCCCCCATGTTAAACATAGGGGCGCATGACGTATTTGCTGACGACGCTGTGTCCAACGCCAATGTGAACGTAGCTTTAGATAAACTTTTTTTTTTTCTCCTTGTTTTGTCTTCATCCTCCGAAACCCATAAGGATTTCCTCCCGTCTCTAGAGCTGTACTGACAGAACCTGTTGTCGCTTTTTAGCTGTTAAAGGGAACCTATCACCCCGTTTTTTAAAGATTAGATAAAAATAGTGTGAAATAGGGGCAGAGCTGGGCTTTACATTAGTGCCTTTTCGGTGCCTTTACACCCCCGTTACGCTGCCGAAATACCTTTGTGAAGTGGCCGTTTTGTCCTGTCACTCAAGTTGGTCAGGTCGGATGGGCGTGGTCACAGCGCTGTTTGTCCCCCAGGATCCTGCTCATCATTACGTTGGTGGCGTAGTGGTGTGCGCATGTATTTCGGCAGCCTAACGGGGGAATAAAGTCACCAAAAAAGCACTAATGTAAAGCCCAGATCTGCCCCTATTTCACACTATTTTTATCTAATCTTTAAAAAACGGGGTGATAGGTTCCCTTTAAAGGGATGGTTATCAGCAAAGTAGGAAAAAAAAATTAAAATATAACCTTTAGGGTATGTGCACACATTCAGGTTTTTTTTGCAATAAAAATGCATTAAAAACTGCAGACATATGCATCCTATCATTTAGAATGCATTCTGCAATTTTTGTGCACATGATGTACTTTTTTCACAGAAAAAAAACACATCGCGGTTAAAAAAAAAAAGCAGCATGTTCATTAATTCTGTGGATTTTTCGCATTTTTTCCCGCTATTCTATGCATTGGGGAAGAGAAACGCATGTGGTTTTCTGGCAGAAATGTCTGTTTTTTTTGTCAGGAAATTTCTGCAAGAATTCCTGACGTGTGCACATAGCCTCAATGTTACTCTAAAAAGGCCCTATGTCCTGATGCATAAAAACAATACTAAACTTTCATAAAGTGCAGGTGCTCCGAGAAACCGCGCTCTAGATTAAGAAATCAGAACAATTTCGCCAATATAGAACCTCCTTCGTCCTGTATAACTGCTCCAGAGATATCTTCCATTTCAGACAAAAAGAACCAATAAACAGGGGTTTTCAGAGTATTTTTTTTAGTACTTTACCACTGCCTGTTGTGCCCCTGTATTACTCCTGCCCTAACAAGGGCAGTACCCTAGTGTAATCCTATAAAAAGTGGGGAGGCTACCTTTTTATAGGCCCCCCCCCCCCCGTTTATTGGTTCTTTTTGTCTGAATTGACGATATCTCTGGAGCAATTATACAGGACGAAGGAGGTTCTATATTGGCGAAATTGTTCTGATTTCTTAATCTAGAGCACGGTTACTTTGAAGCACCTGCACTTTATGAATGTTTAATGTTTTTATGCATCAGGACATAGGGCTTTTTTAGAGTAACATTAAAGAGTGTTTAAAAAATAAAAAAAAAATTGCCCACTCTGCTGATAATGATTTTCAATTGAGGAGGCACTATAACTCGGATCAATATCTGATGTACAAATTGCTATAGAGGAATTATAGGCATTGTCCATTACTAGGATAACCCCTTGATTTAAAATGTTTGGCCCCCATAAAATTATAAAGCTTATACTCCCCTCCCGTGCCGGTGCTGTTCCCGTGGTGTGGGCACTCCCTCTCCTGGGAGTGTGGTTGTTTTGACATGTGACCTCGGCGTCCAATCAGAGCTGGCGTCACTGTCTCCGCCTTTGGACAAATCAAACATGAAGAGGAAGTCCGGGCTGCAGCTGATCTCTGACTTCCTGGTCAATTGGACAGGAGGCGGGGACAGTGACGCCAGCTCTGATTGGGCGTCGCAACAACAGCGCAGGAGGGGAGTATAAGCTTTATTATTTTATGGGGCCAAGCGAGGGGTGTGAGTAGTGCAGTGTCTGTAAACTGCCCCCGCAGTGGTGTTAGTGATGCCTTGCGTGGCCCTAACATGGTTTCCTCAAAGAAAAGCTCCCAGTATAACACTTTATGATTGGGGGATTCCCTCACAGACCTTCTCGTTCAGTGTCCTGATCAAGTTAATCACGCCCAGAGCATTGTGATGGATTGCCACTAGTGATGAGCGAATATACTCGTTACTCGAGCATGCTTGGGGGTCCTCTGAGTTTTTTTTTTTTTTTTTTTTTTTTTTTTTTTAGTGCTCGGAGATTTAGTTTCATTGCCGCAGCTGAATGACTTACATCTGATAGCCAGCATAAGTACATGTGGGGATTCCCTAGCAACCAGGCGACTCCCACATGTACTTATGCTGGCTATCAGATGTAAAGCATTCAGCTGCGGCAAGAAAAACTAAATCTCGGAGGACCCCCGAGCATGCTCTAATAACGAGTATATTCACTCATCACTAATTGCCACGAGTTGTCTCAAGTCATGGCAACCACTTAGCAAAGTCCACACATGCTCCCTGTCCATCCTCTCCCCGCATATCTATGGTTACCTAAGCTACTGCAATGCCCTGTTCATGGGGTTAGTGATATCTAATCAGAAGAACTATACTACATTTCTAATTTTAGGTATTTGCTATTAATAATATTTTATTATTATTCCTGCTGCATAGTGGGTTAGGATCTTGGAAATGGGAATACAACTTTTTAAACGACCCTTCCAGAGTTTGACAGGTGCAGTCACTGCGATCAATTGGAAAATGCCTGCGGTGTAACACAGCTGGCGCCCGCCTAGTATGAAGTGTGTGCGCTCCTGAGCCCCCTCCTCACACCCGCTGTATGATGTCATGTAGCAGGAAGGGGTTAATCTACTTGTGTGTTCTCCGGGGATTTTGTGGATTTCCTCCTCATATTCCAAAACGTACATCTCTGTGCAGTTGTCGCCCTCGATTGGAGTAAATTGAAAAACAATTAATTAGTTAAAGGGAAGCCAGCTCTTTACCATGTAATGTAGGGCCTGTACAATCTTCTAGACTGCGGTCTGTCCAGTGGGCGTCTCTGGTCTTGATCCTGCGCCTCGTGATCGCCCCATCCTCCTTCTTGCTTCATGTGGATGACGCGTCCTATGTAATCTACATGGTGTCCCCCATCGTGCCCCTGCCAGGCGCACTTCTCTAATCTGCCGAGGGCAGAGCACAGCACTTTAATGCTCATGTGCGAGGAAAGGGCCGATGGGGGGCGCTGTGGATGATGTAGGATGCGTCATCCATGTGAAGCAAGAAGGAGGCGCAGGATCAATACGACCGGACTGGACGGCGGTGTAGGGGAGTATAATAAAAGGTCTTATATTTTGTCATCCACAACAGGGATGCATACAAGCATGCTAGGATGCCTTATATCGGGGCTTGCAGGTACGTTCCAGCGATCCTCGCCAACCTCGAAACAGCGCTTACAAGCTCCATAGAAAAGCGCATGCAATCAGTGGTCATGTTCCGGTGTCAGCAGTGGTCGGTCTCCAAGGCTTAATAAGCAGTAAATTGCTAAATAGTTTATACAAGCAGCGATGGCTGTTTATAAGGAATAACTCCTGGGGGGTCCTTAAGGGGTTTAATTCAGCCACTCTAACTCCCCTCTACCGTCCTACATGGCTGCAGTAACGGCTGTGGCGTGCGTCATCTAGCAGGCGGCACAGAAACCGCTCAACTGCCGCTCACAGCGGGGCTCATCGTGCTCGGGGAGGATCGGACTCTGCTGCTCTACGGGGGCCGAGGGTCTCGACTTTGGCAGCACCACCGACTTTGCTGACATGCTGTCAGATTGTGACAGTAAGAAATGTTCATTCGTTGGGGTAAGTGCACAGGACAGTGCCACGGCGCACGAGAACGTGCATTTAATGCCAGAAACTCATCGTTGGTATGGATTTTTTTTTTAAAGGATTCTTCTATTCCTATTTTTAAGTACTTTTTTGGCATAAAACATCTAGGACATATTTGTATACATTTGTGGAGCTGAAACATACACCCCCCCCCCCCCCTTTTTTTTTCGGATTTACAAGGCGTGTTGGGACAGCGACACAGTTCTGAGGCCTATGTATTTGTCTATGGAGAGCTGCCCATTTTCACCTTTTATAAACGTCTCCTTAAACCTCTCAAGACTGTCAATAACACATATTAGGGGTCCATCCGACTTCCAGCACTGATCAGATGATTGAAGGTGCCGCAGCGCCATAGATTGTATAGTGGCTGTCAGTGGTACTGCAGCTGTCTCCATAAGTCAGTATGAGAGCAGTACAGTACCACTGAGAACCAACCCTGATCAGTCTCGTAAGTGCATTTAAAGGTTCATCTGTCATTAGTTTGTTATCTAGATATCAAAATTTACCGTAGCTTTATTATTTGTTTCTTGTATAATAGAAATTACAAACTTTTTACTAGTAAAACTCTAGATCCCTCTACAGGTCACCAACCCTCCATTGTTCTCCTCTAGGTCACCTTAGGGAATATGTCATCTCAAACCTCCATGTCCAATAAGAAAGAAGACAAGGGAAAAAACATCCAAGTTGTCGTGAGATGCAGGTATGTTCCCTGTGTGGTGTCCTGTTGTACAGGGAGCAGACAAATGTGTGCACCTTCACCATCTTCTGAATTGCCTATGTTATATTTATTTCATATTCATCAGCAGAGTGCAGGGACACTGAGGAACTGGCAAATGGGCTGGGGGGGGGACACTAAGGAGCTGTCAGGCTGTGTGCAGAGATTCAGCAGCAGGGAGGGGGACACTAAGGAGCTGTCAGGCTAGGTATGCATAGTTTGTTACTATCTCATAAAGCAATTCTGTTATGGATTATCAGAGCAAATACACCGGTCTAATCAGGGCTAAGATATATATTTAGTATCGTGAAGTCAGTTGACAGATCCCTCCTCTAAGGACATATCTGTATATAACACATATGAACTATATACCCTGTTACGCACTTTACACACGGGGTAAAGGCATGTGACGTGTATGGGAGGGATGGGGCAACATGGCTGTCGGCCAAACAAGGTTATCGGATGACATTGGAGTTTAGCAATTGTCCCATTGGCAGTGATACGTTTCGGACCGTCCTCCTTGTATGTTGCGTCACTTCTGTCTTTTTCCCTTCCAGACCCTTCAATCAGTTGGAGCGGAAGGCGAATTCTCATTCTGTGTTAGAATGTGACCCCCAACGTAAGGAGGTTTCTGTCCAGACTGGAGGAATAAATAATAAACTGGGGAAGAAAAACTACATGTTTGATATGGTAGGTGACTCTCAGCTTTAAACGTATAGAGGGGGGTAGCAGCTTTTTCTTTTTTTTTGGGGGGGGGGGTAGTCTCAAGGTGACTGTGACCTTGGAAGATATTAAAAGCAGTTATCTAACAATGAGCATTTATTACCTATCCTGAAAAGGAGATGTGTGATTGCTGGGACCTCCATTAATTACTCTTACAGGGGTCCCATGTCTCCTACCACCCCATTACTTACCCTCCATGTATATCTGCTCATCTGCAGGGAGTCCATGTATGAAGTAAGAGCTTTGTGCACCGGAAAGTTGTGATGTGACTGCAGCACCAGGTACTAATGCCATTTCTATGTATCTGCAGGTATTTGGTCCTTCAGCTAAACAGATTGAAGTGTACAGGAGCGTAGTCTGTCCCATCTTGGATGAGGTCATTATGGGCTATAACTGCACCATTTTTGCGTGAGTACCTTTTCATGTTATGTCTTCCAAGCATTCCTGTAGAAGGCGGCACTTTAGGCAGGACTCCAGCGGCACGTCGAGTTTTAGGAGTTTGAACCAAGATGAGAAGTTTTCCTCCATCCACAGGGTAGGGAATAATATATTAATCATGGAGATTCCCCCCCCCCCCACTGACCTCAAGAACTGGGCATTCTGCTCTCCCTAGTGGCATGGAGCTGTGGTTGAGTGTATGTATCTCATTCCTTCTTAATTGGAGCTCAGCAGAGAACCCCTGAACCTCGATCAGTGGGGGTCCCAGCAGTTAGAACCCTTGCGATTAGGACGTTATCCCCCCCCCCCCCCTCCTACCCTGTGATGCATCTTTGTACAAACCCTATAGGACAAGTGGGACCTGCCTGAGTGGCTGCTCCGAGAATTTAGTTCCTCAGATGTTTCTCTCTAATGTATTTGGTGTGGATCAGGCTTTCTAAGCTCAGATGACACTGATTATGACACTTTTCATACTTTTCATACTTTTTTTTCAAATCCAGTATTGTCATGTTAGCGTATTTTTCTGAGTACCTCATCACCTATGTTCTCTTTAGCTACGGTCAGACTGGCACAGGGAAAACCTTCACCATGGAAGGTGAAAGATCTGCTGATGAAGAGTTTACTTGGGAACAGGTATTCTGGTGTTTTTTTTGTTTTTTTTTAACTCTTAATTTTTATTTCTTTTTTTTTTTTTTTTAAGGGGTTGCCAAATATTAATTTCTGGGCCCCAATTAACATATAAACCATATATACCCGCCTCCGGCAGTGGTTCTGTTCTAGTGAAGTCAGCGCCAGTGTTTCCATCGGTCAATGGCTGCTCAGGGGTTGCAGCCGGCGTTTGGTGCAGGTCACGCCACACTCCAGGAACAGTGACTTTTCTGGAACTGTCCCGCTACAGGAGGGGGGTATGAATGTTTTATTTTAATTGGGGGTCATAAACCATTAAGTAGCGCTTGTAACCCCCTTTACGACATCAGTTTTTAACTACTTAAGAAGCATAACTAAAAGGACCAAATTGTGTAGTTCTTCACTCTGTTGCCCCTGTAACTGGGTCTCCAAAGGTTTCCCCAATCACCCATAAATCTACAAATTATAAAGCACTATGTAAGCTGGAAGAGAAGACAGAAGCAGTTATAAACCGCTGCTACCTTCTAGGAAATGCCTTGGCTAAAAGATCCAATCGTAGCCTAGGACTGCTGAGACCACAGTATTTTACTTCTTCCCTTTTTATATTCCTGACGAGCTTGTCTTCCACACAGGACCCTCTGGCCGGTATTATTCCTCGGACTCTTCACCAGATTTTTGAGAAGCTTTCTGACAACGGCACAGAGTTCTCTGTGAAGGTCTCTTTGCTGGAAATCTACAACGAGGAACTCTTTGACCTTCTGAGTCCGGCTCCTGATGTTGGCGAGAGGCTGCAGATGTTTGATGATCCCCGCAACAAAGTAATAAACCAAATCTGTTCCTCCTGTAGCCTCCTATAATCTTCAAATGCAAAAAAAGACAGAAATCTAATGCCGTTATGTCACTGTATCATAGAGGGGAGTGATAATCAAGGGCCTGGAAGAAGTCACCGTCCACAACAAGGACGAAGTGTATCATATCTTGGAAAGAGGAGCAGCAAAGAGGACCACAGCATCCACCCTAATGAACGCCTACTCCAGGTCCGTACCTTACGTATGTTTCTATAGTTCTGTAAAACCTTAAAATAGTATTATAAAAACTTTCCCCCCTATGGGATGATTTTTGCTTTGGCAGTAGCTTAAATTGTTTCCACTGTTTCCCTCCAGTCTTTCTCATTCAGTGTTCTCCGTCACCATCCACATGAAGGAGACTACAGTGGATGGAGAAGAACTGGTGAAAATTGGAAAACTTAATTTGGTAAGGGTTTGGTCATTAATGTGTAAAGTGAGATTCTTCATTAAAATGGTGGGTGTATTAGGATATGGTCTAATCACCTGATAGTTGGGAGATGACTGCCCGGACCCCTCTGATCCTCCATAGTGAAGAATGAAATCACAGCATTGTGGCCCTCTAGCATAGTTGTGGGGTTATTATATATTTTTTTTTTTTCCTCTCCTCTCTATATCCAGCCAGCAACTGTGCAGAAAATTGTTGCGTCAGGAGAACCACTGTCCTAAGAGTTGGTTTGAAGAATATATAATACAACATATCATAGCATTATGGTATAATAACAGTAATGTAACACTGGAACGCTGCTTTAAAGGGGTTTTCTTTACTTAAAAACTGATCAGTGGGCAATGAATTTTTATATTTAGTGTTGCATACTACTGCTCTGGTGGTCCCACCCTGGACCAGAAGTGATGATGTTCTGTACAATTGGTCACCTGACCCCTTCACCAATCAGTGACCTTGGAGGTGGCCAAGACTTCATCACTATGTGCTCTGGCAGAGACATCAGTCTCATTCCCATCACTGCTGTGCTCTTGTGTCTGAACTTTGTGTCCCTAGCACCAGTTACCATTTACTTCTCGTTCCCCCTGTAGGTGGATTTGGCTGGAAGTGAGAACATCGTTCGCTCCGGAGCTGTAGACAAGAGGGCCCGTGAAGCTGGGAACATCAACCAGTCTCTTCTGACACTGGGTAGAGTCATCACCGCCCTGGTAGAGAGAGCTCCACACATCCCATACAGGGAGTCTAAGCTCACCCGAATCCTGCAGGACTCTCTAGGAGGAAGGACCAAGACCTCCATTATTGCCACAGTCTCGCCAGCCTCCATTAATTTAGAGGTAACTTATGCTTGGTCTTGGCTCTCTAATTTATGATTGCTTGTCCTCTAGAGCCACTCCATATAATAGTGAGAATGGATGTATAGATATGCACGCTCAGCTCTGCAGAGTGTACACTCTCAATGGGGGAATGCAGGTGCTAGACATCTCTAGTGATGGCATATGTCCCCTAAAGATAAAAGCATCAGGCATATTGAAATCCAACATCTGCAGTCCTCTAACTGTCGCCAATATACTGTTGGCCATCTGCAGTCTCTCAAATCCTACTCGCGTCCTAGTTGGATGACCTGAGCCAAATATCCGTGTGTCAGCGGGGTTGTAGGATTGTCGTCTTTATGCTCATCCACAATTAGACTATTTCTTATAAACATAATCATTTATTTATTTTTTCCCACCGGTAGGAAACTGTAAGCACTCTGGAATATGCCAACCAGGCAAAGAACATCATGAATAAGCCAGAGGTGAATCAGAAGCTCACTAAGCGGGCGCTGATCAAGGTGATTAACATTTCTGCCAAATATATCTCGCTTCTAGCTACTGGACTTGGCCTTCACTGGACCCTCCGTCACACATTCCTGAGGTCCGACAGTCCCTGGTTTGTCACTCACCGTGACTGGGGATTCGATGGTCCCCGACTTCTGCCATTTGTATCCGTCTTTTTGTTGTCTTTTCTGCTATTAGTTCTGAAAAGAAAAGAGGAAAATTGAACTTTGTATGTGGAAAATGTCTTGGATGAATGAGACTTTGGTATTAGATGGAGGATGTGCACATTGGTTGACAGGACCCAGTTCATTGGCCGTGTCAGTGATCCGTGGCTGCTGGACACGAGCCCTGAGAACCGCCTCTTGCCTAATGGCTTCCCTCAATACTCTTGTGATTAGCTGGCCTGGCGCAAAAACATTGTTGCGGTGTGAAACACGTGACGTTGTGCGGGGACAGGTAGTCAAAAGATTTGCTGATTCAATCCGGTAGGAGGCGATTATCTGGACTCCTGTCACTGTGACCGATGGCCCGGAATCATCGAATGCATTCCCAGATCATCTCTATCATTGGTTAGTGATAAGTTTCTGTTTTGTATGGTCAAACCTAATGGCGGTCGTGCAAAAAAAGATGATAAAATTCATGAATTAAATTTATAATAGTTAGGCATTAGTTTGGCTCGTTTACGAGTGTGTACAGTGGGATATGCCCACCATTAGAGCGGATCTACAACAATAAATGATCTGATGCTGCGAACCATTCATGTTCCACAAACTGTCAAAGGGCAAAACTCTCTGCACATAAGGGAGATTCTTGTTTAAAATGAATTTGCATACATATGTTTAATTAAAATTTGGTAGAAGCTTATAAAGCATTATAAAAAGTTATCCTGATTTGTTATAGGAATACACTGAAGAGATTGAGCGCCTGAAGAGGGACCTGGCTGCAGCCAGAGAGAGGAACGGGGTCTACATGTCCAGTGAGAATTACGAGTAAGTTGGGCTGAACAGGTGAGATTAGAGTAATTAAGCTGGGCCTATACAGTGACAGGCCGTGGGGTCGAAGATCTCTGTATTCATCAAACTTTAGTGCAAGTGAATAGGGAATCACTGCGACCTGCTAGGTATAGCCACGGGCAAGTCTCAAAATATCCGGCTGGTTCTCACTTGTTGTGCCTTGCTTGTCACACTGACCCCATTTACCTCATTATTCCTGTGTGGTCACAGCCTAATCCGTCCATATTCTCACTGTTCAGGCAGCTCCAGGGTAAAATAGTATGCCAAGAAGAACAGATCACCGAATACACGGAAAAACTTGCCATTCTCGAGGAGGAGCTGAAAAGGGTGAGTTCAGCCTTGGTGTTCTTTACTTTGAGAAACCTAGACGGCCCTAAGGCTATTGCCAGTGACCGATATATACCGTATCTCTTTTCTGGCAGGTCACTGAGCTGTTCTCGGAGAATAAGATGGAGCTGGAAGAGTGTAACACTGTGCTGCAATGTAAGTCTCAGGAACTAGAGGAAACCCAGAAGAATCTGCAGGAATCTAAACTTCAGCTCGCTCAGGAGGAGTTTGTGACATCTGCTTTACATACCACAGAGAAGAAACTTCACCTTACGGCCAATAAGGTAACTCTTCGTACAATCCATTGCCGCATACACCCAATCCCTCCTTTAGAGGTGCATTCACTGGTCTGTCAGTGATGGCATATAATTAGCATATGGCCTGACTACTGGAGGCCTAACTTCTGCGGATCCTCAAGAATGAAGGGGTGTCAGCACTGCGCCCTTTCAGTCTTTTCTCTGCACAAGAGCGGTTCCTGGCCACTGCTGCAGCGCTGCTTTATTAACACACAAAACCTGATTGGTACACAGCACTGAGCACCTTCATTCACATTAATGATTGTTGGAGGTCCTGCTTCTGGCAACCCAACAATCCAATGTCTTGGCATATCCTAGAGTTATTAAAACACTTACTAATGGAAATAACCCTTTAATGTAAATGTCAAACTTCTTGAATGTAGCCTGTGGAGGTGATTCATGCTGCCCGAGCCATGGGCATTCTTGCTTCCTGGTTCTGATTGACAGGTCTTTCTCAGTATCTACGAGAATACGGCTCCCTGCTATAATGAAGCCTTGGATGCGTATTCCTGTCTGTGATCGCTAGTTTTCTTAAGCATACATCCATGAATGATGGTCTACTTGTGTATTATTCATACAGAGGAGATAATCCTCAGACACTTGCTATGATCTGCTCCTCCTGCTTGTCGTCTTTAATCTTTCGGAAAATCCTGACAATTCAAATGCTCCTTCTAGTTGCTGAGCACTGTGACAGAAACCACAAAGGATGTGTCTGGTCTCCACGCCAAGCTGGACCGCAAGGCAGCAGTGGAGCAGCACAACGCCCAGGTCCAGGGGAACTTTGCAGAAGAAATAGATAAAATGTTTTGTAGAATGCTGGAATCTTTTGAGGAGTACAGTGCAATGCAGAAAGGCAAGCTGGACGAGTATGCTGGCTCAATAAGTAAGTGCTTCAATGAAAATTATAATATTGCACGTGTGCTTTATATAAATGTGGCGGAGGACCTTTCACCAGTTTGAGCATGTTAAACTGGCCCCATCATGGAATAGTGGCTGCAGGCTTGAGTAAAATGCATTTTCCTTTCTTAATTTCTTCTCCGTATCGGTGATGCTGGTTTTTAGCGTTTAGGCTATAATTTGTTTATAGTTCAACTGGGTGTTACCAGAGCAGTCTTTGGTGACCTGTAATGATCAATCATAAGCTGCCACTGTCCTGCAGGGGAGGAAAGGAAACGCCATCTGCTGTAACTATACACAGCTGCAGTTATGTATCATTACCAACACTTCTAGATCTCCTCTCAAAGTGCTGTCCACTCTCGACCCTCCCTCCCACACTGACTGCAGTGAGATGAGATCTGGAAGTTTTTGTAATGATGCATAACTCTGCTGTAGCTGTATCTCTACACTGTAGCTGCAGAGATCCATAAAGATAGGATGGTGTTTATTTATTTATTTTCCCCTGTGTTGCTGCCTGCTTATGATTGGCCAACCACATGCAGGGGAAGAAGTGCTTGGCTCCCAGAGACCAATCTCTGCAATGGACTACGAACTATTTTACTCAACTCTGCAACCACTATTCCATATTGTGGCTAAAACTATTGAATGGCTATCTCTAAAAGAGGTTTTCAATGTAGGTTTTATTCACCCTCCTTTGGTCCATTGAGTCTCCACTGCTGCTTCCTATGTTTGTCTGCAGCGCTGACATCACATCCGCCCATGGCAGCCAATCTGGGAGCTGAGTCTTTGTCCGAGTAGACGACACAAGACACTCACTTCACTGACTGCAGTGTTGTCGATCTGTCAATGCTTCAGACAATAACACGTGTGTGTGTTTTTTTTTTTTTTTGTTTTTTTTTATAAACTACAACCAGGGACAGTGCTTCTCCGAAACCAGAAAAACCTTTTAAACTATCCTAGTGTTGTAAGGGTGCATCTTTCTACATTAGTAATAAACCGAGGACCTCGTTTTCTCAGCCTTAGTTGTTTAGCTGGATAATTGCACTTATGGGATAGAGGTTTGGACAGTCCGCCATTTATAAGCCATTCTTCTTGCAGATGACCTCCTGGGTGCCAGCTCTTCAGCACTAGGTGCCACAGTGGCTGCAGTGTCCACATCTATTAATACGGTTCAAGATACTGTGTCCAGGCTATTCGGTCAGCTCATGGATGGAATAAGCAAGCAAGAAGGCCTGTCTGCAGAAGCCAAGGCCGAGTTGCAGAAACTCCTGGTACGTAGCAATGGATTTATTAAGTGACATCTTTGCAGCACAGATCACATGTGACCACTACAGCGAAAAATGGCCTCAGCTGTCGCGTACCATACTACTGGCGTTGTTTCCAGTAATATGGTGTGTGACCCCTGCAGCCATTGATTGGCATGCCAGCTGCATGTAATGAAAGACCGGTGGGGGATGCCGAGGTTAGGAACCCAATCTATATTAAAGGGGTTGTCTGGAGGAAAAAGGTGATAACTTACTGTTTGATGGGATATGATCGCTGGGACCCCCACCTATCAGCAGATCAATGCACTTTTATCCCAGATACAAAATAAGGTCACATTTCAGATTCCGTTCATTCTCTATGGGGTAGTCTGAAAGAGAGCTGTCAGGTTTTGCTCTCGATATGGAATGAATGGTGTCGGTCGATCTTTGTAACTGGGACAAAGTTCCTTGTTCTGCCTTTCGGTGCCTGCCCCAGCAGACGGCCCCCCACTGATCATCCTGCGGATAGGTGGTGACTTGTTCTCACTTTCTATCCCCTTTTCTATTAGGCTGCACTGTGTTGCTTTTGCTTTATGCACGAATATCTGGTCATGTAGTATTTGCTCTGGTTTCTGTCATCTCTTCCGGCAGCATGAGCGCCAGTTTGCTCTGCAGAAAGCCCTGGCGTCTGACCTGCTGCCAATCGTCACCTCTGTTTTGGATCTGAACTCTCAGATGAGTCGAAGCATGCAGAGTTTCTCGGCTGTAGCAGACAAGGTACATGACTAGTGATATAATAGCATATAACACTTTTTTTTTTTTTTTGCATTGCCATCACTATTAGTGGAAATAGTGCAATTCACATGCAGGGACTTAAACTACAACTCTTCAGATAAGCTCTTCAATCGTGTGGCTTCCGGGAGTGACAGAAGTTTTCAGATAACATCGTTGCCGTATTTGATTTTGCATGAACCACTCTGAACATTCAGAGACTTGTAAGATCTTGATCTTTTCTGGGGCCTCATGAGGCTTGCACAAATCCATGCAGTGGCTGGAGGAGCCGCCCCATTTACAACGTATAGAGCTCTGCAACTGTAAAAATATCGGTGTAGAATTTATTAAAATACCCACCCTTAGACTATATTACTCAAAAAGGCAGGTGTAACTGTCCTATGTAGTTACATACAAAAAGGATTTTTATTTTAACTGTTCACATGCAGATATGTTCTCACTCGTTGCCATTTGTACACGCTCATTGTCCCTCTGTTTATAGGTTGATTCCCATAATGCAGAGATGGACGGATTGTTCACAAAACAATCCATGATGCTGCACAAGTTACGTCGGGATGCCACTTCTGCTCTTTCCACTATTCAGGTCGAGTCCGAGAGTTTGCAAGAAGAGCTGCAGACCGCCCGGACCCTGCATTCCCAGGTGGGCACCTGGGAATACACCTTCCAGCTTGGAGCTGTACTGAGAGTGTAATCAAAGATATGGCTGACCATGTGTGTTCATCAGATGTTTTCGTCCTTAAATGAATAATATTAATAAATTAAACTTTTTTTTTTCCTTTTATATAGGCACTGATCAATCTTCTTAGTTTGCTACAAAACCAGATGAATCTTTTTGCTGTGGAAACAGATCAGAGCTTCTAGGGTCTTCTTGGTAAAGGAGGAAAGATGACAAGTTCTGCCGAGCAGTCCCAGCAGGATCTGGATAAGTAAGCCGGGCACTTATCCGGGGCGCAGTAATGACTTGTTTAATGGAGTTTTCCATTTTAAGTAAAGTAGACACCTGGATTCGGCGCTGGCTCTCTGCTCCTGTGTTCTGGTTGCAGCAGTGACAATCGCATCACCCCTGCAGCCAATCACTGAGCTCAGAAGCTCTCATAATGTCTACCGCATGAGCCACCGAGCTCTGTGGTTGGCTGTATTGGTATTGTGCATGTCACCCACTGCAGCAAAGACACCGAAACAAGATCACCAGGGGAGATGAAAGAGTTTGGGGTTCACTTTTCTTTAAGTGAAAAACCCTATTAACAGTCTTGTGTTTTTTGGGCTGGCATTGTGCCATCTTATGGATGTGTGGCCCGCACGATGTTCATGCCCGTTATAAAGTGACTGTATAACACAAATACTGCGCTACAAGTGCCTATGATGTAACAATTTGCAGATTATTAAATGGGCTCCTCGCCTACTTTACCCCTTACACTGTTTAATGCACGTCTAAATGTATATAATAAAACATGTAAGAGGTCCTAATGTGATAACTGATTTGCCTGTTGTAAATGCACCAAGGATAGACTCACACTGAAATCAGATGGCCGCAATTCATGGTATCACACCAGTGCATACTATGATGTACTTGAAAATATAACTCTTACCGTATCAGGCAAGGTGTCATAAGCTGGCAGTGATTGTTGAGTGGCTGCTTCTGGTGCCTCTAGCGAAGATGGTGGTCAGATCCCTGCCGATATGAGTAGTAAGCGTGGGGACGCAATGGCCCCTCCAATGGCAACGATCGGGTAGTGGTCGCCGTAGGCAGGCAGAGGATGCTGGTACTCAGTGCAGAGCCAGGAACATCCCGGCCGGAGGCGCCCCTGGTTGCACTGAAAAAAGATGGCCGACGCTGACAAGCAGCGTGTGACGTCACAGGCCTATGGAGACAAGCTGGGACAAAAAGCTAACCAACGCGTTTCAGAGTGTAACGCACTATTCATCAGGGTTACCGTCCCGTACATCTTGCTCCATATATAGGCCTTTCAGATGCACCCTGCTGTGTGCCTATACTAACCACATGTAAACCTATTACTGCCGCTCTCCACCACCCTTGCATGATCGTTACTAGTACCACAGCTGCATTTGAATATAACAATAAATGTATTAATGTGATACCTCCCAGTATGACAACTTTCTAAACTATATTTCATTTTTATTTCATAAAGAATTCCATGAAACATATAGAATATCTAAAAAAAAAACAACCAAAGCCTGTGTACACCGAACCCGTCTGCCAAAGGCGGTCTGTTACACCCACATTGGGTCATACATCTTAAAATTGGATAAACTAAAATAGTGCATTTAGTATAAAAATAAACAATTAAAAAAATTACGGTTTAAATAAACTACAAAGGACATAACAATATCAATATTATAAAAATCCATTCAAATAAACAACCACTGAGAAGACCACAGTATATTTGCACCATATGTCACTCCATTCCATATTTATTAGTCAGGGGAAAAGAGACAGAGGAAAAATTGGGAATCAAGTGTAATTTCTGGGAGCTTCTTCTTTTCCTAGACCCCCTATATATTAGATTCTTCATTATGTCCTGACAGAGCACACGCATGTGCCGAATATCGACACACTTTGCTAGTCGGTGGGAACCACAATTTTATGAATATATTACACACATAATGGAGCACAGCCCTAATAGCCCACATTGATGGTCCTACTCAGAAGGCATATAGCTCCATTTCGCAGTTTAGTCCCTTGGGGTGTAGACTAACGTGAAGATCCATTGGGATTCAATTCTCAACATTTTCCTAAGAAAGTCCCCCCCCCCCCCCCCTCTTTTATCCGGATGTACAATTTGTATAGCACAAAAATGTATACCTTTTTAGGGATTGCCCATGTTTGTCCTTAAAATGGCACGAGAGTGGGTGTCCTATGAATCCTTTTTGTATATTCGTATATTCTTAGTGTTCTTGAATACGTACTCTTAGTTGTCTTTTTGTACGTCCCACATAACTTTCTACATGGACATTGGATTCAATAGATGACTCCAGTAGTGTGGCAAGATATATAATCCCCAATTGTAAATTCGTTACTCTCATCGGAGTCTAGAAATGTAAGTTGCCTTATTGTTTTGAAACTAGTATCCATACACCCATAGCATCCCTTACATGGTAAACCTTTTTTGGAATGTTGGGGCACTGATGTTTCCCCTGATTTTTTTTTTTTTTTTTTTTTTCACCAGAACCGTTTTAGTTGTGGGAGCCATTAGCCTAAAGATTGAGCCTTGCGATTATATAAATCTAGGATTGCTGGGAAGATACTCTCCTACCACTTTATCTTTTTGTAAGACCGGCCAGTGTTTAACTTTAATATTAGTGTATTTATTATGGCCCACGTGGAACTGTTATAAATGGTAAACCACAGATTTGCTGTCGTAAATTTGCGTCTCCTATTTCCACAGTCTTATTAGTTCTCTTAAATAAATCATCCCTTGATAGTAGGGTTACCTCTTCTTGGGCTTCTTCCAATATTTGTCTAGAGTACCCTTTTTCCAAAAATTGTTGCGTTAAATGGTTTGCTTCTTTATAAATCAACCAAATTTGAACAATTACGTCGCACCCTGGTGTATCGGCTTTTTGGTATATTAGCCACACCGGTAAATGACAGCTTGTCATGTGAATAAAGCTGTTCGAGTCTACCTCTTTACGGTAGCATTTGGTGTGTAGCTGATTATTATCCACATAATTGCTCAGGTCCAGGAAATTCACACTAGTAGTACTCGTGTTTGGTGTAAACTCTAGGCCGTATTGGTTATTATTTAAGCCTGAAATGAAAGCCCCTAAATCCTCCTGGGAACCTTCCTGTGGTGAAGTGTGTGTGGACATCTGTCTAGGGTTGTGACTAGTGATAATGTAACATCTGTCCTGAAGGCAAGTTGCACCTAGGTGTTATAGAGACGTCAAACACAGCAACTCCAGAACGATGCAGGAGCGATCCAGTGACGTAACGACGACTCGCTTATTGTTCTCGCTGGTTGTTAGCTCCATGTAAAACGTTGCAGGCATCGTTGCTTTTGATGTCAAACATGACGATACACGCCGACCTGACGACAAAATAATGTTCTGGACTTCTAGCTCCGACCAGCGATGGCACAGCAGGATCCAGATCGCTGCTGCGTGTCAAACACAACGAGATCGCTATCCAGGACGCTGCAACCTCACGGATCGTTGTCTTTCTCGTTGCTGAGTGTGACAGTACCTTAACAGGTACTTCCTTGGGATTAGTAGAGATTGTGTCTCCCAATCTCACCAGGAGGTCTGGCTAAGGCCAAGAACAAAGGAACATTTGACACCTCTGAGGTCTTGGAGGGGAGAAGCTAAATTGCGGCCTGAGGTGATCTATCCCTGAGAACCTCTCCACAAGAGAATAATATATTCATTGGGGGGCGCGGCCGTGGCCTAATCAAACAGGCAGCAGTTATGATATTGGCCTGAGGGGCCGGTCTAGAAACCTGACCTCAGACCAAAGTTATAAATTTAGGCTGCAGACAGAATTGTGTTCACATGATGGGGGCAGCCTGAGAAGCTGGTGTGATCCAATCTACACTCGTCCTACCCCAGGGAGCAGAAAGCAACTACCAGTTAGATAATTTCTGTAAGTTTCTCATCTTTATTTTGATACTGTTTTGCATAAGTTGTATGTCTTTATTATCATATTTTTTTTTTTTTTTACACTTCTTATTGTAAGCACTGACCTTTTTGTTATTAAAGTATAAAACTTTAACAAGTTGAACCTTGAATGTTCTAAAAGTATCCATAGCCTTGAGGTGTGTGAGCCTTATGAGTGATAGACATATTTTTATTAGTATTATTATTTCTGGGACTCATCGCCCATGTATTCAATGAGTGGTGGCAGCGCATATGAGCGGGTGTGTGGCCTGGGTCGGTGTGTGATTTATGCTCCCATTACAGCATAGGACAGAGGTTGAATGCTGGACTGAGAGTGGGGAGATAGATTAACCCTTGCAGGCACAACCCCAAGTCACGTGTGAGAGCAGACACGTGACGAAAAGTGACACCACGGAGAAGGGATCCGTGACACTTCCCATACAAACAAAATACCATCAATGAAACGACGCCAAACTACTAACCCTGGGTGTAGCTGGCCTTCCTTGATGATATATGAATCCTCCCAGTTGGCGACCATATATATTCGCATAACTGGGCGCAAACCGCGTACCCATAGCGGTACCCCATGTTTGAATACAATAATCCTCTTCGTATAGAAAATAATTATGGGGACCAAAATGCCGGGAGGAATGGGATAAAATGTTCCATGGCTTTTTCCATGTAGGCTCTACAATTATAAGCAAGCGTATCCTGAATTTAGATAACATTAGTCGACAAATAATAAAAGTTTTTGATGAACTGAAACTATGCCAAGAACAGCCCACTAAGAAAAAAACGCAGTCATACGTCCAAATATATATAAATTACAAAAAATCTTTATTAGACATACCAGGTATAAGAACAGCAAATAGGGATATTCCCCATGTCACCCTCAGTACATAAGCATAGGACGGAGGCGGATATCAGTATGCATATCAGATGACAAGCAAGTATATATATAACCAGAGACCATACAAAGTGCACATCAGTAGATAGATATCATCATTTACCATTTAGTCAACCTGATCATATCATCATATACAATAAAGATATACATACCAAAGACAATATATACCAGTGTACAGATACCGCGCATCCGTCCAACCCCGACGCGCGTTTCGGCTATTGCCTTCCTCAACTCACACAAGAGGATCAGGATCTTGCTGACAGTATCTTGCAACGATTAAGGGAACGGGAGAAAGATATTATTGATAAAAAAATGAGGAAGTATCGTAGAGATAATTTGCCCTATTTATCATCAGTATCAGTGAATAGGGCATCAGCTAATAGTGATCAGTTTATCACCTTGGATGTATATAACTCAACACCCAGTATTAATGACATCTCTATGGAATTTTCCATGTATGCCAATTCTAATTCCACCCAATACACTCCGGTCTCAACCTGTAGGAGAGAAACCTTAGTAAAGGATTTTTCTCTCAATCAGGGGGCTAATACCCCAATTGAAACACCAGAGGGCACACACAGAGGAAGGTACGAATCACCCCATCCGCGTAGTAAGAATACTAGTCCAAATAGTAACTCTTTGCTGTAACAGGTATTTTCCTTTAACATTAGATATGGGGGACCCCGAGGAGCCAACCCCCCCATACGGTAGGAGAGGAAACACATCATAGTACCACTATGACCATGGAAACGGGTCAGGGAAACAGGAATAGGTTGGGTACCCCCACGACAAATACAGTGGGTGATGGTTTCCTGCTAATTCATAAGTACTGAGGTTATATATTTTCTGTGGGTGATTGTTTGGATTATCTATAACTTTCTTTTTGGAGAGCTGCCTCCTTTTTGTTTTACTGGTCTGGCCCTGAAAAAATCCCGAGTGATGTGTTGCTGAACTCCTGTTCCTCTGGTGGTTCTGGTTTTAACCAGTACTAAGCCTTTTCCCCTATTGAGGTTTGTTTTATTAGGGTGCTGTTCCCTATTCGTTTTACTCTGGGCCTGTTGCACACTACGAATTCTCCCATCACCCACTGTATTTGTCTTGGGGGTACCCAACCTATTCCTGTTTCCCTGACCCATTTCCATGGTCATAGTGGTACTATGATGTGTCTCCTCTCCTACCGTATGGGGGGGTTGGCTCCTCGGGGTCCCCCATATCTAATGTTAAAGGAAAATACCTGTTGTCACAGCATAGTTACTATTTGGACTACTATTCTTACTACGCGGATGGGGTGATTCATACCTTCCTATGTGTGTGAGTGCCCTCTGGTGTTTCAATTGGGGTATTAGTAAAGGATTTTTCTCTCAATCAGGGGGCTAAGGTTTCTCTCCTACAGGTTGAGACCGGAGTGTATTGGGTGGAATTAGAATTGGCATACACGGAAAATTCCATAGAGATGTCATTAATACTGGGTGTTGAGTTATATACATCCAAGGTGATAAACTGATCACTATTAGCTGATGCCCTATTCACTGATGCTGATGATAAATAGGGCAAATTATCGCTACGATACTTCCTCATTTTTTTATCAATAATATCTGTCTCCCGTTCCCTTAATCGTTGCAAGATACTGTCAGCAAGATCCTGATCCTCTTGTGTGAGTTGGCATAGTTTCAGTTCATCAAAAACTTTTATTATTTGTTGACTAATGTTATCTAAATTCAGGATACGCTTGCTTATAATTGTAGAGCCTACATGGAAAAGCCATGGAACATTTTATCCCATTCCTCCCGGCATTTTGGTCCCCATAATTATTTTCTATGCGAAGAGGATTATTATATTCAAACCTGGGGTACCGCTATGGGTACGCGGTTTGCGCCCAGTTATGTGAATATATGTCGCCAACTGGGAGGATTCATATATTATCAAGGAAGGCCAGCTACACACAGGGTTAGCGGTTTGGCGTCATTTCATTGATATTTTGTTTGTATGGGAAGGTTCCCAAGAGGATTTAGGGGCTTTCATTTCAAATAAATAAAATAATAACCAATACGGCCTAGAGTTTACACCAAACACGAGTACTACTAGTGTGAATTTCCTGGACCTGAGCATTTATGTGGATAATAATCAGCTACACACCAAATCCTACCGTAAAGAGGTTGACTCGAACAGCTTTATTCACATGACAAGCTGTCATTTACCAGTGTGGCTAAGGCTACTTTCACACTAGCGTCGGGCTCGGCCCGTCGCCGTGCGTCGAGCCGAGGTCCCCGACGCTAGCGTTGTCCCCGCCGCACAACGGGGGCAGCGGATGCATTTTTCCCACGCATCCGCTGCCCCATTGTGAGGTGCGGGGAGGTGGGGGCGGAGTTCCGGCCGCGCATGCGCGGTCGGAAAAAGCGGACCGTCGGGAGCAAAAAACGTTACATGTAAGGTTTTTTTCTCCCGACGGTCCGCTACCACACGTCCAAGCGTCGCAAAACTGACGCGACGTTTGGCAATGCGTCGCAAATGCGTCGCTAATGTTAGTCTATGACGAAAAAACGCATCCAGCAAGAACTTTTGCTGGATGCGTATTTTCGGCAAAACGACGCATTTGCGACGTATTGCAGTTAACGCTAGTGTGAAACTAGCCTAATATACCAAAAAGCCAATACACCAGGGTGCGACGTAATTGTTCAAATTTGGTTGATTTATAAAGAAGAAGCAAACCATTTAACGCAACAATTTTTGGAAAAAGGGTACTCTAGACAAATATTGGAAGAAGCCCAAGAAGGGTTAACCCTACTATCAAGGGATGATTTATTTAAGAGAACTAATAAGACTGTGGAAATAGGAGATGCAAATTTACGACAGCAAATCCGTGGTTTACCATTTTATAAAAGTTCCACGTGGGCCATAATAAATTCACTTATAGGTAAACACTGGCCGGTCTTACTCTCCTACCACTTTATCTTTTTGTATCTTCCCAGCAACCCTAGATTTACATATCGCAAGGCTCAATCTTTAGGCTATCTAATAGCTCCCACAACTAAAATGGTTCTGGCGAAAAAAATCAGGGGAAACATCAGTGCCCCAACATTCCAAAAAAGGTTTACCATGTAAGGGATGCTATGGGTGTATGCATACTGGTTTCAAAACAATAAGGCAACTTACATTTCTAGACTCCGATGAGACTAACGAATTTACAATTGGGGATTATATATCTTGCCACACTACTGGAGTCATCTATTGAATCCAATGTCCATGTAGAAAGTTATATGTGGGACGTACAAAAAGACAACTAAGAGTACGTATTCAAGAACACTTTAAGAATATACAAAAAGTATTTGTAGGACACCCATTCTCGCGCCATTTTAAGGACAAACATGTGCAATCCCTAAAAGGTTTACATTTTCTCGGTCTCCCATGACAGCACTACGGAGAGAGGGGATCCGCCCTTCAGGGACAGGAAACCTACAGATAAAAGGGCGGTACCTCTCCCTCGCATCAGTTGGTTTCCTGTCCCTGACAGGGAACCTCTTTTCGGTGGTACCTGTTATGAAGACCGATGGACCGGGCAGTCGGGTTCCGGCAGCGAGGAGGCTCCTGCCGCGGCTCGTCCGGCTCCCGAAGCCGCCACCGCTGGAACCGAGGGGTTCTTCAGGGTGTGCAGAGGGAGAACGCCGCCGACTCCGAAGGACGAAGGGGTGCTGGATCACCCGGAGCTCCTGTGCCGATAAGCGCACGCTCCGGGTGTAGAAAGATGGCCGCCGCTCAGGAAATGCGGCAGGACTTCCCTGGTTAGGGGTCGACGCCGTCTTCTGTGCCGGAGAGTTCGTGGCGCGGGAAGGAGGACTTCTTCCAGGACCCTCTAGTCTACAAGGGATCCTGATGGTTCCTCATCTCCAGGTAGGGGATCTTCAATCAACAAAGGTAGGGTAGAGGGTCGCATTTTCAGGCGCTGGGAAAGGGCTTCACACTCCTTTTTATTTAAACTTGCAGCGCGCCCGCCATTCTTTTCTGTCTCCCGGCTTTTTTCTCCTTCTTTCCTTGGCGCTTGAGCGCCCTCTTGTGGTGGCCGGCAGTATTGCGGCCAGGAGTTCCCTTTTTTTTTCGTCACTTTCTTTTTGGCGGTTGAGCACCCTCTGGTGGCGGCCGGCAGTATTGCGGCCAGGAGTTCCCGGTTTTTTCTTCACTTCCTTTTTGGCACTTGAGCGCCCTCTGGTGGCGGCCGGCAGTATTGCGGCCGGGAATCTTTCAGCGCTGCTGGGGGCATTTCTTCTGCTTCCCCCTTCAGCGCTCGTGTCCGCCCACAGCGTCGCGCTGTCTTAGCGCTCTTTCTACCACTTCTTGCTCCCTGTCAGCGTCTGCACACCGCGTGGGACAGAAGATTTTCGGGGGAACACAGGCACCTGCGGCTACCGCTGTCACTGTTTTCCTGCAGGCTCAGCGCTACTGCTCTCTCGGGCTCAACTCCTCCCGGCAGTACTTCTCCGCTCCAGGACAAGATAATATCCACCTATGTCCGACCCCACCCCGGCATTTGCCACTACGGCCATCCATTACGCCTGCGCTCGCTGTAAGAGAAAGTGGGCCTCAGGTCAGCCTTCACCTTTCTGCCCGTCCTGCGTTCCTCCCACCATGTCCGTCCCTCAGGAAGCTCCTAGGTCCCGGGATGAGTGCACCCCCCCTCCCCCGGAGTGGGCTGTTGCTATGTCTCAATCAGTGTCCGACCTGACTAAGGTTTCTCAGTCCCTGGTCCAGGCACTTGAACGTATCCCGTTTCTCTCTAATGCCACCAGTGCCACGAACGCCTCACACGGCGATTCGCTCGCACCTGTCCTAGACCCTCACAGAGGCAGACCGGACAAAAGAGACAGAAAACTGACCTTATCTAGATCCTCGACCAGATCCCTGGATGGGATTCCCCTATATGCCCGTTCCCCCTCCTCGCAGGCGGACGTCGGGTCTGACCTATCCTCTCAGTCGGAATCTGACTCTGATGCAGATCAGACTTCTGGAACACAGGAGATGGTTGATAGCCTTATTTCGGCTATCATTCAGACACTTGATCTTAAGGAGGATGAAGAGAGCTCTCAGGACGCCTCCGTTGCGTTTAAACATCCTTCTAGGTTTTTTCCTAATCACAGGGAGTTTGACAACACTACCTCTACACACTGGGAAAATCCTGGCAAGCGTTTCCCTGGCAGGAAACGGCTTGACGTGTTATACCCTTTTCACTCCGACCTTGTTTCCAAATGGTCCGAGTCTCCTAAGGTCGACCCGCCCGTCTCCAGGTTATCCTCGCAGACGGTTCTGTCTATCCCGGACGCGGCATCCCTTAAGGACCCCACGGACAGGCAAATCGAGGCATTAGCAAAATCGGCATTTGAGGCTTCCGGAGCCTCCCTCTGCCCTAGTTTCGCCTCGTCCTGGGTAGCAAAGGCTGTGTCAGCCTGGGCCAAAACCCTGCGCAGGGGCATTTTGGCCTCTGCTCCTGCTGAGGAACTGTCTGAATTGGCGGACCAGATTTCTCTTGCGCAAAATTACCTCATGACTGCCTCCCTTGATGCAGTGGCCTGCTCCACCAGGGCTAACAACAACATTGTGGCCATTCGCTGGATTCTCTGGCTAAAAGCATGGAATGCTGTCCCCGCTTCTAAAAAATCCAACACAGGTCTGCCCTTCCAGGGTTCTAGACTCTTCGGCACGCAGCTGGATCAAATGATCTCGGACGCTACGGGTGGTAAGAGTACCTCCTTACCCCAATCCAAGCCGACACATCCCTTCAACCGGAGGGGCCCCCAGTCCTTTCGGTCCTTCGCCCCCTTAGGAAACGCCAATCAAGACCGTTGTTCCTCGCAAGGAGACCGGAGAAAGCCTTCTTTCAGGCCTCCACCGCACTGGAGGGCTAAGAGCCCCCCGCAAGACCATCTGGATCTCGGGGCCACAGGTTCTCTAATAAATGACGGGTCGCCCCCAACTGGAAATCCCTCCAGGGTGGGAGGCCGACTTCTCCTGTTCTCAGAGGTGTGGTTATAGGTAGTCGACGACACCTGGGTCAGGGAGATCGTCACTTCGGGCTACAAGATAGACTTTTCTTCGCCCCCAGGAAGACTTTTCCTGCTCTCTCGTCCTCCCAAACAGCCCTCCCACCTCTTAGGACGTCTCCAGGCCGTCGATTCGCTCCTCGCCTCAGGAGTCGTAGTTCCGGTGCCTCATCGCGAGCAATTTTGGGGTTTTTACTCAAACCTGTTGGTGGTTCCAAAAAAGGACGGTTCTCTCCGTCCAATTTTGGATTTCAAGCGGCTGAACCGCCATCTCCGGATTTGGCGTTTCAGGATGGAATCTCTACATTCGGTGATCGCGTCCATGGAACCGGGAGAGTTTCTGTGTTCCGTGGATATCCGAGATGCGTACCCTCATGTCCCTATTTGCGTACGATATCAGAGATTCCTCCGGTTCGCGATCCAAGGTCATCACTATCAGTTCACGGCCCTCCCTTTCGGTCTGGCGTCTGCGCCCAGGGTCTTTACGAAGGTCATGGCCATCCTACGTTCAAAGGGGATTCTGGTAATCCCATACCTCGACGACCTCTTGATCAAGGGTCCTTCCCGTCAGGATTGCAGCCACAGCCTCCAGCTTACTCTGGACACGCTTCTTCGCCTCGGCTGGATAATCAATTACCAGAAGGCTTCCCTGATTCCAACTCAGCGGCTGGAGTTCCTGGGCATGGAATTCGACACCTCTCTGGCTCAGGTCTTTCTTCCCAAAGAGAAGTTCCTTTCTCTTCATCGAGGGGTCAGGGCACTAAAGAGCCCGAATCCTCCATCTCTCCGCCTTGCCATGAGGGTTCTGGGAAAGATGGTCGCCTCCATGGAAGCGGTATCCTATGCCCAGTTCTCTCGTCCCCTCCAGCTGGCCCTTCTGTCGGCCTGGGACAGGAATCCACTTTCCCTGGATCGCTGTCCACCTCCATGCTGCGCGGGAGGTCATTCCTCCCTCCCCGCTGGCAGGTGATCACCACCGACGCCAGTCTCCAAGGTTGGGGAGCAGTGTTTCTCCACCTCACGGCCCAGGGCCGCTGGGCTGCTCAGGAGGCGCACCTCCCTATCAACCTCTTGGAAATTAGAGCCACCTTCCTAGCCCTCATCCGCTGGGAGTCTCTCCTTTCAGGGAAACCGGTCCGCATTCAGTCGGACAACGCCACGGCCATGGCTTACATAAACCATCAGGGAGGGACTCGCAGCACACAAGTCATGGCGGAAGTGGCAAAAATTCTGCGTTGGGCGGAGGATCACGTTCCCTCTGTCAGCTGTTCACATCCCAGGGGTGGACAACTGGGAAGCCGACTTTCTCAGTCGCCAGGGCATCGTGGCGGGCGAGTGGTCTCTTCTCCCTCAATCTTCAGCCAGATTTGATGGCATCCCGGGCAAACCACAAGGTTCCCCAGTACGTCTCCAGATCTTGGGATTCGATGGCCGTCGGATGCGACGCACTCGTGATCCCGTGGACTCAGTTCCAGATGCCCTATCTGTTCCCACCCCTCCCCTTGATCCCAAGGGTCATAAAAAAGATCAAGACAGAAGGGGTTCCCATACTCTTAGTAGCGCCAGATTGGCCTCGCAGGGCCTGGTATGCGGAACTGGTGAACATGCTATCGGACGTTCCGTGGAGGCTTCTGGATCTTCCAGACCTTCTTTCGCAGGGGCCCCTCATCCGCCCGAATTCTCGGTCTCTGAACTTAACGGTATGGCCGTTGAGGCCGCGGTCCTGAAGGACGCGGGTTTTTCTCTTAGCGTCATCCAGACTATGATAAGGGTGAGAAAACCGGCTTCCTCGCGTATTTATCACAGGTGTTGGAAGGCCTTTGTCCGGTGGTGTCAGGACAGCAATCTGTTTCCTATGACCTTTTCCCTTCCATCTCTTCTCAGACCTGGCCTCCCTGCCTAAGGTGAGAACCTTCATCCAGGTGGTCACTCATATAGCTCCCCCTTATCGTCCTCCTGTCGAGACTTGGGACCTCAACCTCGTTTTGGACGCCCTCCAGCGTGCGCCTTTTGAACCGATTCAGGACATTTCTTTCTCGCTTCTATCCTGGAAGGTGGCATTTTTGGTCGCCATCACCTCCATTAGAAGAGTGTCAGAGCTGGCGGCATTATCCTGTCGTTCTCCTTTCCTAGTCCTTCATCAGGACAAAGTGGTTCTTCGTCCGGTTCCTTCCTTTCTACCAAAGGTGGTTTCTGCTTTTCACATCAATGAGGACATTGTCCTCCCTTACTTGTGCCCTTCCCCGGTTCATCCCTTGGAGAAATCTCTTCACAAGTTGGATGTGGTCAGGACTATCTGAATTTATCTCGCCAGAACTGCCTCTTTTCCTCAGGCCGATTTTCTGTTCGTCACCAAGCTTCGGCCTCGCAGGTTTGCAAGGCCGCAACGTGGTCATCCATTCACACCTTTGTAAAATTTTACAAGGTGCATACTCAGGCTTCTGCGGACGCGAGCCTGGGTAGGAGGATACTGTAGGCGGCGGTTTCTGACCGGCCGACCTAACTCCTCTTTTTCTGCAGAATATCCCGCCCTAGGGACTGGTTTTGGACGTCCCATGGTTACCTGTGTCCCCCAATGAGGCGAGAAAGAAAGAGGGATTTTTGGTTCTTACCGTAAAATCTCTTTCTTGGAGCCTCCATTGGGGGACGCAGCACCCTCCCTTGAAGTTGTACCATGTTGGCCAACGTGTCGTTGTTGTGGGTTGGTACATAGGTTGAGTTATATATTACCTGTTCCTACTACTGCCTTTGCACCAACTGAGTTGCCTGGTGCCTGTCGGAGGGTGTATACTGCCGGGAGGAGTTACTTCTTCTTTATTTGCATAGTGTCAGCCTCCTAGTGACAGCAGCATACACCCATGGTTACCTGTGTCCCCCAATGAAGGCTCCAAGAAAGAGATTTTACGGTAAGAACCAAAAATCCCTCTTTTGCTTAGTGTCTGTAGGAGGTGGACCTGGATCTAACACCAGATCCACATTTTCTTTTACAGGGATTTGTTTTGTTTATTAACCTTTTTCACTTTCTTTTTCAGATTTTTTCCTTCAGGGTAACAGGATGCAGTTTTCTCACCCTGTTTTCCCCACTTTGAGCGACTGAGAGAGCAGTGTGGTATCACCCACATCGCACCCTCTCGGACCCGCTGGGCAGGACCTTGTCCCCTGTCACCCATTCGGGTGTCAGGGTGACCTTCTTCCTCGGTGTCCGGTCCTGCCTGTTTCCCCTCCTCATCCCTCTCCTCGGAGTGGGCCGAGAGGTAGACGGCGGTCACTTCCAGTGACCCTCTCCCCCTGGTTAGGGGTGCACGCCGTCTTCTGTGCTGGAGAGTTTGTGGCGCGGGAAGGAGGACTTCTTCCAGGACCCTCTAGTCTACAAGGGATCCTGATGGTTCCTCATCTCCAGGTAAGGGATCTTCAATCAACAAAGCCCCCCTTCCTTCCTTCCCCCTGCCCGGAAGCGATCTCCATATAGCTTACCAGGCTTCCCCTGTGATAGGAGAGAGGGTCGCATTTTCAGGCGCTGGGACGTGCTAAACCGCGGGGAAAGGCTTCACATAATGCCGGCATTCTTTCCCTCCTTTTTTCTCTGTCTCTCCCAGCTTTTCTCCTTTTTTTGGCGCTTGAGCGCCCTCTGGTGGCGGCCGGCATTATTGCAGCCAGGAGTTTTTTTATTTTGTTTTCCATCTCCAGGCTTTTCTTCACTTTCTTTTTGGTGCTTGAGCGCCCCCTGGTGGCAGCCGGCATTATTGCGTGGGACAGAAGATTTTTGGGGGAACACAGGCAGGCACCTGCGGCTGTCGCTGTTTTTTTCTGCAGGCTCAGCGCTACTGCTCTCTCGGGCTCAACTCCTCCCGGCAGTACTTCTCCGCTCCAGGACAAGGTAATATCCACCTATGTCCGACCCCACCCCGGCTTTTGCCACTACGGCCATCCATTACGCCTGCGCTCACTGTAAGAAAGAGTGGGCCTCAGGTCAGCCTTCACTCTTCTGCTGTCCTGCGTTCCTCCCACCATGTCCATCCCTCAAGAAGCTCCTAGGTCCCGGGATGAGTGCACCCCCCCTCCCCCGGAGTGGGCTGTTGCAATGTCTCAATCAGTGTCCGACCTGACTAAGGTTTCTCAGTCCCTGGTCCAGGCACTTGAACGTATCCCGCTTCTCTCTAATGCCACCAGTGCCACGAACGCCTCACACGGCGATTCGCTTTCACCTGTCCTAGACCCTAACAGAGGCAGACCGGACAAAAGAGACAGAAAACTGACCTTATCTAGATCCTCGTCCAGTTCCCTGGACGGGATTCCCCTATCTGCCCGTTCCCCCTCCTCGCAGGCGGACGTCGGGTCTGATCTATCCTCTGTCGGAATCTGACTCTTGCATTTCAGACTACCGAAACACAGGAGATGGTTGATAGCCTTATTTCGGCTATCATTCAGACGCTTGATCTTAAGGAGGATGAAGCAAGCTCTCAGGACGCCTCCGTTGCGTTTAAACGGATTAAACGTCCCTCTAGGGTTTTTCCTAATCACAGGGAGTTTGACAATACTACCTCTACACACTGGGAAAACCCTGGCAAGCGTTTCCCTGGCAGGAAATGGCTTGACGTGTTATACCCTTTTCACTCCGACCTTGTTTCCAAATGGTCCGAGTCTCCTAAGGTCGACCTGCCCGTCTCCAGGCTATCCTCACAGACGGTTCTGTCTATCCCGGACGCGGCTTCCTTTAAGGACCCCACGGACAGGCAAATCGAGACCTTAGCAAAATCTGCATTTGAGATATTTTGGCCTCTGCTCCTGCTGAGGAACTGTCTGAATTGGCGGATCAGATTTCTCTTGCGAGAAAATACCTCATGAATGCCTCCCTTGATGCAGCGGCCTGCTCCACCAGGGCTAACAGCAACATTGTGGCCATTCGCCGGATTCTCTGGCTAAAGGCGTGGAACGCTGACCCCGCTTCTAAAAAAATCTCACTTGTCTGCCCTTCCAGGGTTCTAGACTCTTCGGCACACAGCTGGATCAAATTATCTCGGATGCTACGGGTGGTAAGAGTACCTCCTTACCCCAATCCAAGCCGAAACGTCCCTTCAACCGGAGGGGCCCCCAGTCCTTTCGGTCCTTTGCCTCCTCAGGAAACCCCAAGCAGGACCGTTCTTCCTCGCAAGGAGTCTGAAGAAAACCTTCTTTCAGGCCTCCACCGCTCTGGAGAGCTAAGAGCCACCCCGCAAGACCATCTGGATCTCAGGGCCACAGTTCCTCTAATAAATGATGGGTCGCCCCCACCTGGAAATCCCTCCAGGGTGGGAGGCCGACTTCTCCTGTTCTCAGAGGTGTGGCTATAGGTAGTCGACGACACCTGGGTCAGGGACATCGTCACATCGGGCTACAAGATAGACTTTTCTTCGCCCCCAGGAAGACTTTTCCTGCTCTCTCGTCCTCCCAAACAGCCCTCCCACCTCTCAGGACTTCTCCAGGCCGTCGAATCGCTCCTCGCCTCAGGAGTCGTAGTTCCGGTGCCTCATCTCGAGAGGTTTTTGGGTTTTTACTCAAACCTGTTGGTGGTTCCAAAAAAGGACGGTTCTCTCCGTCCAATTTTGGATCTCAAGCGGCTGAACCGCCATCTCCGGATTCGGCGTTTCAGGATGGAATCTCTACGCTCTGTGATCGCGTCCATGGAACCGGGAGAGTTTCTGTGTTACGTGGATATACGAGATGCGTACCTTCACGTCCCTATTTGCGTATGACATCAGAGATTCCCCCGGTTCGCGATCCAGGGTCATCACTATCAGTTCACGGCCCTCCCTTTCGGGTTTGGCGTCTGCGCCCAGGGTCTTTACGAAGGTCATGGCAGCTGTCATGGCCATCCTACGTTCAAAGGGGATTCTGGTAATCCCATACCTCGACGACCTCTTGATCAAGGTTCCGTCCCGTCGGGATTGCAGCCAGAGCCTCCAGCTTACTCTGGACTCGCTTCTTCACCTCTGCTGGATAATCAATTACCAGAAGTCTTCCCTGATTCCATCTCAGTGGCTGGAGTTCCTGGGCATGGAATTCGACACCTCTCAGGCTCCGGTCTTTCTTCCCAAAGAGAAGTTCCTTTCTCTTCGTCGGGGGGTCAGGGCACTAAAGAGCCCGAATCCTCCATCTCTCCGCCTTGCCATGAGGGTTCTGGGAAAGATGGTCTCCTCCATGAAAGCGGTCCCCTATGCCCAGTTCCACTCTCGTCCCCTCCAGCTGGCCCTTCTGTCGGCCTGGGACAGGAATCCACTTTCCCTGGATCGCCAGTTTCGCCTCTCCCCAGAGTAAAACAGTCTCTCTCTTGGTGGACGCTGTCCACCTCCATTCTGCGCGGGAGATCATTTCTCCCTACCTGCTGGCAGGTGATCACCACCGACGCCAGTCTCCAAGGTTGGGGAGCAGTTTTTCTCCACCTTACGGCCTAGGGCCGCTAGACTGCTCAGGAAGCGCGCCTCACTATCAACCTCTTGGAAATTAGAGCCACCTTCCTAGCCCTCATCCGCTGGGAGTCTCTCCTTTCAGGGAAACCGGTCCGCATTCAGTTGGACAACGCCACGGCCGTGGCTTACATAAACCATCAGGGAGGGACTCACAGCACACAAGTCATAGCGGAAGTGGCAAAAATTCTGCATTGGGCGGAGGATCACGTTCCCTCTGTCAGCCGTCCACATCCCAGGGGTGGACAATTGGGAAGCCAACTTTCTCAGTCGCCAGGGCATCGTGGCGGGCGAGTGGTCTCTTCTCCCCTCAATCTTCAGTCAGATTTGCCAGCGGTGGGGCGTCCCAGACGTCGACTTGTTGGCCTCCCGGGCAAACCACAAGGTTCCCCAGTACGTCTCCAGATCTCGGGATCCGATGGCCGTCGGATGCTACGCACTCGTGATCCCGTGGACTCAGTACCAGATGCCCTATCTGTTCCCACCCCTCCCCTTGATCCCAAGGGTCGTAAAAAAGATCATGACACAAGGGGTCCCCGCACTCTTCGTAGCTCCAGATTGGCCTCACAGGGCCTGGTATGCGGAACTGGTGAACATGCTATCGGACGTTCCGTGGAGGCTTCCGGATCGTCCGGACCTTCTTTCACAGGGGCCCCTCTTCCACCCGAATTCTCGGTCTCTGAATTTAACGGTATGGCCGTTGAGGCCGCGGTCCTGAAGGACGCGGGTTTTTCTCATAGCGTCATCCAGACTATGATGATTGTGAGAAAACCGTCTTCCTCGTGTATTTATCACAGGTGTTGGAAGGCCTTTTTCCGGTGGTGTCAGGACAACAATCTGTTTCCTGTTATGACCTGGTGGTTAAGAAGCCACACTGATATGACCTGGTGGCTAAAACGCAACATGGGACGAGCTCTGAGGAGGTGGTATCTCTACTGACCGCAGTTCCTAATCCTAACAACAACACTAGTAATAGCCGTGGGATGTTCCTGACTCTCCCTAGACACCTCGTCACAGCCTAAGAACTAACTACCCCTAAAGAAGGAAATAGAAAGCTATCTTGCCTCAGAGAAGATCCCAAAAGGAAAGATAGCCCCCCACAAATATTGGCTGTGAGTGGAGAGGGAAATGACGTACACAGAAATGAAATCAGATTTCAGCAAAGGAGGCCAATACTAAACTTGATAGACAGAGAGAAAAGGATACTGTGCGGTCAGTATTAAAAACTACAAAATCCACGCAGAGTTTACAAAAATGAACTCCACACCGACTCACGGTGTGGAGGGGCAAATCTGCTTCCCCAGAGCTTCCAGCTAGCCTGAATATGACATAGTGACAAGCTGGACAAAAAGAGACACATATTTTCAGAGCAATAGAGTCCAAAGCAAATGGACAAACAAAACTAGCAAAAACTTATCTTTTGCTGACAAGGACAGGCCATATGAGAAATCCAAGAAGAGAACCAAATCCAACCAAGAACATTGACAGCTGGCATGAACTAAAGCCCAGAGCAGGTTTAAATAACAAACCCAGGCAAGGCGATCAGTGAAGGCAGCTGCTACAGCTACCTAAAGGAGCAGCAGTTCCACTCGAAACCACCAGAGGGATCCCAAGGGCAGAACTCACAAAAATACCATTAGCAACCACAGGAGGGAGCTCCAGAACGGAATTCACAACAGTTTCCTATGACCTTTTCCCTTCCATCTCTTCTCAGTTTCCTTCAAGCGGGTCTAGATTCGGGTCTTTCCCTTAGCACCTTGAAGGGTCAGATGTCCGCTCTGTCCATTCTTTTTCAAAGAGACCTGGCCTCCCTGCCTCAGGTGCGGACCTTCATCCAGGGGGTCGCTCATGTAGCTCCCCCTTATCGTCCTCCTGTCGAGCCTTGCGACCTCAACCTCATTTTGGACGCCCTCCAGCGTGCGCCCTTTGAACAGATTCAGGACATTTCCTTCTCGTTTCTATCCTGGAAGGTGGCTTTTTTTGGTCGCCATCACCTCCATTAGAAGAGTGTCGGAGCTGGCGGCATTATCCTGTCGTTCTCCCTTTCTGGTCCTGCATCAGGACAAAGTGGTTCTTCGTCCGGTTCCTTCCTTTCTACCAAGGGTGGTTTCGGCTTTTCACATCAATGAAGACATTGTCATCCCTTCCTTGTGCCCTTCCCCGGTTCATCCCTTGGAGAAATCTCTTCACAAGTTGTATGTGGTTAGGGCTATCTGAATTTCTCGCCAGAACTGCCTCTTTTCGTCAGGACGATTCTCTGTTCATCGTCTCGGAAGGGCGGCGAAAGGGGTTCCCCATCTTCAAGTCCACAATTGCTCGTTGGATCCGTTCGGCGGTTCTGGAGGCATACCGTGTTCAAGACAAACGGCCTCTGTTGGGAGTGAGGGCTCACTCTACCCGGGCTGTGGGAGCTTCCTGGGCAGTTCGTCACCAAGCTTCAGCCTCGCAGGTTTGCAAGGCTGCAACGTGGTCATCCATTCACACCTTTGTCAAATTCTACAAGGTGCATACTCAGGCTTCTGTGGATGCGAGCCTGGGTAGGAGGATACTGCAGGCAGCGGTTTCTGACCGGCCGACCTAACTCCTCCTTTTCTGCAGAATATCCCGCCTTAGGGACTGCTTTTGGACGTCCCATGGTTACCTGTGTCCCCCAATGAGGCGAGAAAGAGAGAGGGATTTACTCTGTCGCCTCATTGGGGGACACAGGACCATGGGTGTTATGCTGCTGTCCACTAGGAGGCGACACTATGCATAATCTGAAAAAGATTAACTGTGGCTCCTCCTGTGCAGTATACACCCCTGGACGGCATCAGCCTTCTCCAGTTTTTGCTTAGTGTCGCAAAGGAGGCACACCTAAAAGATTTTTACTCCGTTTTTTTCCGACGGGATTACAGATGAAGAAAAGAGGGTCTCCTGTGAGACTCCCGGCATGGCTCCTTCCTCGGCCCCCTATTATGGGGTGCCCAGTTGAAGAAGAGATGGCTATTCCCCATGTTGCTCCTTCCCCAGTCCCTCGGGTGCTGGTTCGAAGTCGAGACCCCCCTCCTTCCCCAATTCCTTTTGGTTTCTGGGTTGAGGTCGAGGCGAGGATAAAGGCCCCTGAAGGTGTGACAACAGCACCCTCCCTATCCCCCTCTGGGGGTATTAGGTTGAGACACCTCAGGTAGGGCCTGTACAGGCAGCATTCTACAGCTCCCAGCAATGGGCCAGCACACTGCGCCTGCATCCAGGGACCCCAGCCCAGCTGCGGGCTCCTGTTGGGGCCGGGGGGAGTGTAGGCAGGCATGGCACAATACAGACACAGGGCTCCCTGCGCCCCTGTCTCTGCGGCAGCACCAGCTCTATACTGCCTCAGGGAGACCCCTACCGGGCTTCCCCTTCCGCTTATAGCCCCACCGCCATCCTGCCTTTAAATCTGGAGGGGTCCGGTTCAGATCCAACCCCCTCCCGGACTTTCGCGCCGGCCTGGAGCCCTTCTGGGCCTCAGGCATCTAATTTAGGCCCCGGCTTCGGCCTAGCTGAAGCAGCAGCCTCCTCTCCGCCCCCCGGCCCGCCCCCCGGATGACAAATATGACACTCTACAGTGTCATACAGGGGGCGGATCGAGACAGAAAGGGCGGGTTTTTACACAGCCTTGCCGCCTTTTTCCAGCTCTCCGCCCCCTTCTCCTCCTTTCTCCTCTGTCTCTGCAGCCATTTTCGGCTGCAGATTAACCCTGCATCTCCCAGTCTGCAGGACCAGGCAGCCAGTCTCCGGGGGGCACAGGACTGTGGATCTTCGGCGCTGGACCTAGGGGCACACTGGTGGGGTAAGATCACAGCTGGGTTTTTTACTCAGCTGTGAATCCATATTACCTATAAGGCTCCCCTATAGTTTTCTCTACCCCTGTAAGGTCCTCTGCTGGCAGCACTTCTGCACTCTGTGCACTATGCCGGGCTCAAGGTCCAAGAGAACCAGGCAGAACTGCTATTATGCATTCTGCACAGCCTGCGGGACCGCTCTCCCCAGTAGTAGCACGTACCCGCATTGTCAGAACTGTATACAAACTAATGTGTCAGAGCCCCAAGAAGCCCCTGCCAATGCCTCGGTGTCTAATGCTACGCCGGAATGGGCTACTCAGATATCGCAATCTATGACGCAGTCTATAGATAACCTAACCTCCACATTGCTTCAGGCTCTGCAGGGTCATGCCCCGGCTATGACCGTTACCCAGCAAAGGGAGAGCTTGACTCAGGAACAAGATGACCCTGGCACATCCACGTCTAGGTCAGGACGCAAGCGGACCCATAGATCAAGTCCATCTGCGTCATCCCATAGCACACGGTCATCCCCCTCTAGGGAGAGACACCGTAGCTCCAGGTCATCTAGACCGTCCCATTCCAGGGACAGACAATGCAGATCTCCGCAATCCCCGACCAGAGAAGGCCGCCTCCCCAGCCCACTCAGCAGGGGACGCCTCAGTGATACACAGGATTCGGAAGGCATCTGCGACTCTGACTCAGACAGAGAAACGGAGGGGTCCCTGATCCCAATCCCTCCTAGCAATACAGCGCTAGTTGAGGACATAATTTCATCCATCCATCGGGTGCTGGACATTTCTGATCCGCCTCCAGAGGCCCCAGAACATAAGATTTCCTTTGAAGGACCTCTGAAGCCGCCTAAGGTTTTCTCTAACCACCCAGAGTTTAAGGCGATCCTTAAAAAACAGCTCTCACAGCCTGAGAAAAAATTCTCTAATCGCAAATATCTGGAGGCGAGGTACCCCTTCCCACAGAAGGACACCAAGGAATGGACAGATCCACCTGAAGTGGACCCCCCAGTCTCTAGGCTAGCAGCACAGACCCTCCTTTCACTGCCAGATAGCTCAACCCTCAGGGACGCAGCAGACCGGCAGGTAGAACGCATGGCTCGTTCAATTTTCGAGGCAGCAGGGGCATCCCTGGCTCTCGCGTTCGCCTCAGTTTGGGCTGCCAAGGCCATTCTGGCCTGGGCAAAGAATTTACAGGCTCTCCAAGCATCCGCTCCTGAGCTGTCGGACCAAGCGGTTCAAATAGCAGTTGTAGCAGGCTACATGCTCCATGCAGCTCTGGATTCAGCAAGGGGAGTAGCGGGGATAGCATCAAACGCCAACACAATTCGGCGTATCCTCTGGCTGCGGGAATGGAAAGCGGACGCAGCCTCAAAGAAGTCCCTCACGCACCTCCCCTACCTCAGTGGGAGACTTTTCGGTGAACAGTTGGACACTATGATATCCAACGCCACAGGGGGTAAGAGTACTTCTCTTCCCCAACTGAAACCTAAACGCACTTACAAGAAGCGTAACCAAACTCTATTCCGATCCTTTCGGAATTCCTCCGGCTGGTCCGTCTCGCGTCCAGCACAGAATCGTAACTGTTCCCCCACGCAGGGACAACTCACGATCGACGCAAAGGTCGGACAAGACCTGGCAGTCAAAAGCAGGCCAGCCTAAGCCCAGAGGAGGAAAATCTCAGACTTTCTCCTCATCATGACTCACGGACTCCGGAAGACACCACACCAGTAGGCGGCCGACTTTTGCTCTTTCATCAAGTCTGGCTGCCTATTACAGAAGACAGGTGGGTCATGGAACTAGTGTCTTCCGGATACAAAATAGACTTCACCTCCAACCCACCGGACCGATTCTTCCTCTCTGTCCCCCCAAAACTGCCAGCCAAGGCTCGGGCCTACCACCAAGCGGTCTCCTCGCTTTTTCAAGCAGGAGTCATAGTACCGGCACCCACGACCGACCGCTTCCGAGGGTTCTACTCCAATCTGTTCGTAGTTCCCACGAAAGGAGGCAGCGTACGGCCCATACTAGACCTAAAACAGCTCAACAAATATGTACGGGTCCATCATTTCCGCATGAAGTCCCTTCGGTCCATCATTGCGTCCATGGAGAAGGGAGAATATCTCGCCTCCATAGACATACAAGACGCATACCTGCATATACCCATTGCACCTGCCCATCAGAGGTTTCTCAGGTTCGCAATAGGCCAGGACCACTACCAATTCGTGGCTCTCCCTTTCGGACTCGCCACGGCTCCCAGAGTGTTCACCAAGGTCATGGCAGCCACCATGGACGTCCTGCACTCCAGAGGCATAGTAGTCGTTCCATACCTGGACGATCTACTCATCAAGGCTCCCACCTTCAAGGACTGCGAGCTCAGCGTCTCAATCACAACCGATACTCTCAGTCGCATGGGCTGGTTAATCAACCTACAAAAGTCATCACCAACCCCGAGTCAGTCCCTGACCTTCCTGGGAATGTTATTCCACACCTCCAGGGGTCTAGTGCTCCTTCCCAAGGACAAGGCACTGGCTCTCCGACTAGCAGTTTGCACCCTCCTCCGCAAACCCCCTCGATCTCTCCGGTTTGAGAGTCCTCGGCAAGATGGCAGCAGCAATAGAAGCTGTCCCATTTGCCCAATTTCACCTCAGACCTCTCCAACTAGCCATTCTCAAGTCCTGGGACAGGAATCCCTTTTCTCTCGACAGGGAGTTCCAGCTAACGTCGTCAACCAGGAGGTCCCTGCACTGGTGGCTCAAGCCAACCTCGCTAGCAAAGGGGAAATCCTTTCTCACAGGTTAATGGAAGGTTCTGACCACCGACGCGAGCCTGACGGGTTGGGGTGCGGTGCACCTACACCACAGGGCAAGTGGTCCCCAGTGGAAGCGACCATGCCCATCAACATCCTGGAAATTCGTGCCATCCTTCTGGCATTGAGGGCCTTCCATCACTTACTGGCAGCCTCTCACATCAGAATACAGTCGGACAATGCCACGGCTGTGGCATATGTGAATCACCAAGGGGGGACCCGCAGTACCCAGGCGATGCGAGAAGTGTCACACATCCTCCGCTGGGCGGAGGACACGGGGTCTGTTCTTTCGGCGGTCCACATTCCGGGTGTGGACAACTGGGAAGCCGACTTCCTCAGCCGACAAGGAATAGACTCGGGAGAGTGGTCTCTCCATCCCGAAATTTTTCAACAGATCTGTCTCCGCTGGGGGACCCCGGATGTGGACCTAATGGCATCCCACTTCAATGCCAAGGTCTCCAACTTCATGGCCAGAACACACGATCCACGGTCGCTCGGAGCAGACGCTCTGGTTCAGGACTGGACCCAGTTCCAGATCCTGAATATTTTTCCACCTCTCCCCCTGATATCCAGAGTGGTGAGGAAGATCAAACAAGAGGGAGTTCCAACCATCCTAATTGCACCGGACTGGCCCAGACGCACATGGTACACCGACATCGTACAACTCACAGCAGACGCCCCTTGGCGTCTCCCCGACCGCCACTATCTTCTATCACAAGGCCCGTTCTACCACCAGAACTCAGGGGCTCTCAATTTGACGGCGTGGCCCTTGAGACCTGGGTTCTAACCCAGGCAGGGCTCTCGACGGACGTCATTGGAACCATGATCAGAGCACGGAAACCAGCCTCTGCCAAGATTTATTACCGTACCTGGAAAGCTTTCTTTACCTGGTGCGAATCTCGTGGCCAGATCCCACTCCCTTATTCCCTACCCAAAGTACTTGGTTTTCTCCAATTGGGTCTGGAGGCCAGGCTGTCATTGGGCTCGCTTAAGAGCCAGGTGTCAGCCCTCTCAGTGCTTTTTCAAAGGCGCATTGCTACCAAGCCGCAAGTAAGGACTTTCCTTCAGGGGGTTTCCCGATTGGTTCCCCCTACAGACGACCACTAGAAACGTGGGACCTCAACCTGGTCCTGACAGCATTGCAGGAACCACCCTTCGAACCCCTTAAGGAGGTCCCGCTCCGCCTTCTTGCCCAGAAGGTGGTTTTCCTGGTGGCAATCACCTCGCTACGCAGGGTGTCTGAACTGACAGCACTCTCCTGCAGACGGCCGTTCCTGGCTTTTCACCAGGACAAGGTAGTTCTTCGTACGGTCCCATCCTTCCTTCCGAAGGTTGTGTCCGACTTCCACCACAATGAGGAAATTTCACTACCATCCCTTTGTCCGGTTCCGGTTCATAGAGTGGAGAAGGCTCTGCATACGCTTGACCTTGTCAGGGCATTGCGTATATACGTGTCTAGGACTGCGTCCTTCCGGAGGTCTGATTCTCTTTTCCTCCTTCCGGAAGGCGGCCACAAGGGTCTGCCAGCTTCCAAAGCTACCTTTGCCAGGTGGATCAAATCCACCATACAAGAGGCCTACCGCCTTAAGAATTTTCCTCTTCCAGCCGGTATTACGGCACACTCTACAAGGGCGGTAGGGGCCTCCTGGGCCATTCGGCACCAGGCTTTGGCACAACAAGTGTGTAAGGCGGCCACTTAGACTAGCTTACACACGTTTACTAAACACTACAGGGTTCATACCCAGTCCTCAGCGGACGCGAGCCTGGGTAGATGTGTCCTGCAGGCGGCGGTGCTCTAAGTATAGGGGCCTGTCTGCACAATATTCGTCCATTGCTTCCCACCCAGGGACTGCTTTAGGATGTCCCATGGTCCTGTGTCCCCCAATGAGGCGACAGAGTAAAGGAGATTTTTGTGTACTCACCGTAAAATCTCTTTCTCTTAGCCTCTAATTGGGGGACACAGCTCCCACCCTGTTGCCCTTTCCGGGCCGTTGTAACTGTTGAGTTCTCATATTGTTTTCTTGAGCTCGTACATAGTTGCTTTCTTACAGGCATAATTATGTTATTCATGTTACATAGTTGCCTTCTTACAGGCATAATTATGTTATTCATGTTACGTTCCTCCTACTGCTTTTGCACAAAACTGGAGAAGGCTGATGCCGTCCAGGGGTGTATACTGCACAGGAGGAGCCACAGTTAATCTTTTTCAGATTATGCATAGTGTCGCCTCCTAGTGGACAGCAGCATAGCACCCATGGTCCTGTGTCCCCCAATTAGAGGCTAAGCGAAAGAGATTTTACGGTGAATACACAAAAATCTCCTTTTTGGTTCTTACCGTAAAATCTTTCTTGGAGCCTTCATTGGGGGACACAGCACCCTCCCTTGAAGTTATACCGTGTTGGCTAACGTGCCGTTGTTGTGGGTTGGTACATAGGTTGAGTTTTATATTACGTGTTCCTACTACTGCTTTTGCACCAACTGAGGTGCCTGGTGCCTGTCGGAGGGTGTATACTGCCGGGGAGGAGTTACTTCTTTATTTGCATAGTGTCAGCCTCCTAGTGACAAAAAGCATACACCCATGGTTACCTGTGTCCCCCAATGAAGGCTCCAAGAAAGATTGTGTGTCCACCCGATCGTTGCCATTGGAGGGGCCATTGCGTCCCCACGCTTACTACTCATATCGGCAGGGATCTGACCACCATCTTCGCTAGAGGCACCAGAAGCAGCCACTCAACAATCACTGCCAGCTTATGACACCTTGCCTGATACGGTAAGAGTTATATTTTCAAGTACATCATAGTATGCACTGGTGTGATACCATGAATTGCGGCCATCTGATTTCAGTGTGAGTCTATCCTTGGTGCATTTACAACAGGCAAATCCGTTATCACATTAGGACCTCTTACATGTTTTATTATATACATTTAGACGTGCATTAAACAGTGTAAGGGGTAAAGTAGGCGAGGAGCCCACTTAATAATCAGCAAATTGTTACATCATAGGCACTTGTAGCGCGGTATTTGTGTTATATAGTTGTTTTTATTTTTTGGCAGAGGGGGCACAGTATCTGCCTAATACCTGCAGCACTTGTACCTGTATCAGTTGTAGCGCCAGTGTGTTCTATTACTAATCGTTATAGAGAATGGTTATGTGGCTTCTGATGTGAATGCAGACATTAGACACGGTCGAGTGCGCTGCCCAGTAATCCGACTTTTGCATTTTTCTTGCATTGTTACATCGGAAGCCATTGAACTTACTTCAAGTCATCACAAGGTATCGGTAGACCAGAGTGGAGCTGTAGCCAGCGAGATCCGGCAACTATCAGGATTCAACATGAGGACCATAGATGAATCCAACAGCCTGTGTGAGAAGCTGAGCGGCAACATCACTGCCCTATCTCGGGACATGGAGAGCTGGTGTGAGACCACCAGAACCAAGATGTCTTCCATTATGGAACAGCACAACTGCTACTTACAGGATACAAAAGCCCAGCTTCAAAGCTTCCACACGGCAAGTCCCCGGTCACATTGCGCAGCATTGCACATTCTTATAGTAATCATGTAGACACTGGCCATGCAAATGCTTAAAGGGCTATTCCTAATGTAATCCCCCTATCTGCAGGATGTATGTGTTTGGGGGTCTAACCACGTGCTATGAAGAAAATGGGGCTGCAGTCATTGTGAATGCTGTAGAAGCCGAGGGCCGTCTCCATGTGCAACCAATGCTCCATTCTTGGGTTATGGGGGTCCACAGTGGTTCAGACGCACAATTGGAAAGTTTAGGGGTCTGTGCTGATGTGTCTTAGGAGATCTCGTAGAAAATGAGTGGAGTTGCGTGTGCTCAAACACCACTCCATTCACACGGGGTCTTCGAAGCACTGGTTCTACGGATTGGTGGGGAATCCTAGCATTCGTCTCTCTTCTCTCTTCATCCCCAGCGCTTTGGAAGTTATACCCTGTCTGTAACTTCTAAACTTGGTACAACTTTGGGGCCAGTTTCCGCATTCCTTGGCTATGTTATTGCCAGGGGACCTCTTTCCATACATTGGATGCAGCAAGTGAAAAGTGTTCCTACATGCTCAAACTGTGGAGAGAAAAACACCGGCTCTCCCTTAGGCTAGGTTCAGATTGCGTTAGGGCAATCCGTTTAGCGCTCAGCGCTAGTGGATTGCGCTAACGCAATGTCTTTTTCGGGGTCACGTTAAACTTCCCCGCTAGCAGCAGCGTCCGAGGCGTGCCACAAAAGAACGGCACATCGCTAGCGCGTGCCGAACATGGCACGCGCTAACAATGCGCGTTAACATTGCTGGCAATGGGAGCGCTAACGGACGCGTTGCACGGCGTTAATTTCACCGTGCAACGCTGTCCGTTAGCGCTCACACCAAAACGCAATGAGAACCTAGCCTTATTTGTTGAGAATGAGGAAGCCCCATGCCACTGCCCAGTGTCTGTAGATGCAAGTTCAAGGGGAAAAAAGGTTCCAGGTTCTAGATTAAACTGCAGGTAAAATTGTGAATTTTATTGTTAATCCATTAAAAAGATATATACATTACAGAAATAAAAAAACCTCTGTGAAACCAACGCGTTTCGAAAGCCAAACATTCTTCATCTTAATACCAAACCAGGATTAATAATGGTGTTCGAAAAGCGTTGGTTTCACAGAGGTCTCCCCGTTATTTATTTCTGTAATGTATATATCTTTTTAATGGATTAACAATAAAATCACCAATTGGATCTGGCAGCTTTTTTTTTTTTTTTCTCTTTCCTTGACCATTTATTCCTACTTGCTGACATGTTGCAGGTGAATTGCCACATTTGCTTTCTCCTGCAGGGTATGGTCGATGGCTGCACCTCCTCAGTGGCTGGGATTACAGACATGGTGAACCGGCAGAAGCTTGCACAGGAGGCAGCTGTAGCCAACCTATCTGAACAGGTCAAGAGCGGGAAGGAACTGATTGAGGAGCAGCAGCTGGAGCTTCACGAGCAAACTCAGGCCGCTCTGGATAAAACCAATTCTTACATTAATGAAGAACTCCAAAATTACCTACCAACAGGTGAGCAACCAAGAAACCACAAGCCTTCCTCTTGGGTGTTAAATCTGCGTTTTATACTGGGGACTTTCATTCCTTTCTGTTGCAGGTGTCACTCCCCAGAGGAGAGAGTATATTTTCCCCAATTCTCTTATAAAGTCACAACCAAGAGATGTCCTCCTGGAGCAGTTCAGGAAGCGGCGGCAGGAAGAGCTACAAGCTGCTGTCAACAGTGTGGTCTCCATATCTGAGGAGCCTGTGGACCAGGTGAGCAGAAGGGAACAGTTGGCAAAGTGGCACCGGTAACTGCGGAAAGGGGGCTGTGACTGAATAGTATGTTGCCAGCAGAGCACTCAGGCCCGACAGTCATCGCCACACTTTTTCCGTGGTTTTTAATTTTTTTTATTATACTTGTGGTACATAACGTGCCAATTTCATAGTTTTTACTGCAAATTTTCCTGCTTGTGATCAAAATGGCTTGGCATCATAAACTCGCATAAATTCCGACATATTTTTTTTTATGCATCAAAAATGCTGAACATAACCTAAAGGTTTTCTCTTCTTGAGTGACGGTGACTGTGCCGGCCTGCGGGATCATAAGCTTTAGAAGCTGGACCGAGACAATCTGGAGAAGCAGGACTAATCCGGTGCTGCCCTCCGCCGGCTTCACCCTGTAGATGATTACACTTATGCGAGGAGAGTCCTGTCAATCTACAAGAGCAGAGCAGGGATAAGCCAACAGTGGGCGACACTAGTCCCCTCTCCGGCTATCAGGGTGGGTTTGATTTAAATCTAACTGATTTAAATCACGATTTAAATCACTAGTCAGTAAGGCTTGATTTAAATCAGTGATTTAAATCAAAGTTTCTACCTAAACTAGTTCTTGCTACTTTAACATGCAAGTAGATGAAGATTTTTAGAATCACTTTTTATATTACTTTTTTCTCCCCAGTTTAATGGGTTAATCATTCATATTTGGACACCACTGTTCTGTTGTACTTAGGAAGGAGAAAAATAATCCTGACCTTAATAACAATTTAAATAGATTTATTCAACTGAAACAATAACAACATTACAGCATAAGTTATTTGCTTAAACAAACATCCATGTTTGTTAACTAATTTGGCTAAACAAAATATATATATATTTTAAGAAACTTAGACTGTCAGCCCAGCCGACACATGAAAAACTTAAATACTACTGTCCCTGCTGTCCTCTGTAGCTCACTTGTCGTCATCTTCATCATCATCTTCTTCTTTGTTCCTATTCATAATCTGGAAAAGAAAAACAAGCTTTCCTGCTTTATTGGGTCCCAACCGATTTCTCAATTTAGAATGAATGAGTCCAAAGGAAGAGAATATTCTTTCAACGCCTGCAGAAGAAGCTACTTCTGTTAAAAGTGAAATCATTACTTGAACAGTCTCTAAATCCAAGCGCTTAAGTGACTTCCACCAGTTTACTGGTGTGACCTTCCTTAAAATATCTTAAGCAAACATATACCGTATTTTTCGGACTACAAGACGCACTTTTTCCCCCCCAAAAAAAGGGGGGAAAATGGGGGGTGCGTCTAATAGTCGCAATGCAGGCTTACCGTGGCGGCAGAGGTGCGGTGGCAGAGGTGCGGCGGCAGAGGTGTGGCAGCAGAGGTACGGAGATGAGGAGGCGCAGTGAGCGGGGTCCCTTTTCCCGGTGAGGTGATGCAGCAGCCCGGTAAGGCAGCAGAGTCGGGTGAATCCTGATGTTATCGGTGGGCGCGGCCATCTTCCTGAGGCCGCGCGTTCGCAGATGGAGCTCTGCTGCCCGGGGCTCCAGGAAAATGGCCGCGGGATGCCGCGCGTGCGCAGATGGGGATCGCGGCGGCCATTTTCCTGAAGCCCCGGGCAGCAGAGCTCCATCTGCGAACGCGCGGCCTCAGGAAGATGGCCGCGCCCACCGATATCAACAGGATTCACCCGGCTCTGCTGCATTACCGGGCTGCTGCAGCTGCATCACCTCACCGGACTTTGGACTCTGTATACTCCATCCTTTTGCTTCCCAGGATGGGTGCAGCAAGGTTCAGGAAGGATCTCGTGGGCACATGGACTGGAGATGATGGAGGTAGTGGTGTACATTGTGAAGCGAGTATTCCACAGGCGCTCAGATGTCTGAGTCCTTGCCGCTTCCCGGCGCTCCTCAGCACCGCATGGCACGGCCGGCTCTCCGCCTCCACCAGGGCTCGCAGCAGTACAGAGGCGCTTTTCCCGCAGTGTCCGGTCATGGCGGCTGTGTCTCGGTAGCGGAGCTCCTCACTTATTACCGGCTTCTGAAATAATTATTGCGCTGAGGAGCGCCGGGAAGCGGCAAGGACTCAGACATCTGAGCTCCTGTGGAATACTCGCTTCACAATGTACACCACTACCTCCATCATCTCCAGTCCATGTGCCCATGAGATCCTTCCATCACCTCACCGGGGAAAGGGACCCTGCCCACGCCATACCTCTCACTGTGCCTCCTCATCCCAGCTCCTGTTGGTAACCACTGCTGCCACCCTCCCATGGACACCAGGCCGTGGCGTCGCCCACCTAAGCAGGAAGGGACCCTGCTCAGGTGCACGCCGTACCGCATCACCCCACCTCTGCCGCCACCATGCCTCCTGTGACCCTGCTCTGCCACCACCAGCCCTCAGGTAAGATACTGTAAATTCGGACAATAAGACGGACCCCCATCTTATAAAAAATCTTTTTTTCTGCAATTTTCACCCCAAATTTGGGGTGCGCCTTATGGTCCGGTGCGTCTTATAGTCCGCAAAATACGGTATTTCTTGAATGGTTCCCCCTTAGCTCTGAAGTTTATTATAGTTGGCATTAAAGATGGATGATTGCTGGATACCCATGTTATAGCTAACTCCTCTTCCTCAGCACTTAGGTTTTGACCCTGATATTGGATATTGACAATATTTGCCAAAAAATGAGCTGGAGTCAGTGCTTGTCCCATTCGTTTGTTTACTGCTTGTAATTTAATTCTGTCCATGTGTAGTTCTGTTTTTAAGTGTTCAATCAGTTCCTTCCAAATTTCAACAGCATCCGCAATAAAACAGCTATTTTTCTGTATTTTGTTTAAAGCTTGAGAGATGGGTTTCAGGAAGCTCAGCATATGTTCAACATTTCTCTTAAGCCCAATGTTGAGGATTTTGGCCGTGACAGTGCCATCTATTTTATCTCGATTTTCTTCACAAAGTGTCATCAGAATAGGCCAGTTTTTGATATACTGCTCAAAACAGTCCACCACAGAGTTCCATCTAACATTTTGTGGGAGCGTTAGCTTGGTTCCACCCATCCTTTTCAGAGCTGCTGCAGCAAAATGATTATTACGGAAGTATTTAGCAATTTCAACAACATTAGCCTTTATTTCTGGAACACTTAAGTCTTTGGCTAAGAGGTGAAGCAAATGAGCACTGCAACCATATGTTATTAGCAGCTTTGTATTCCCTCCCTGCTCTTCTAAATCTCTTCTCATCTTGGATACGTTTGCAGCATTGTCAGTGACCAAACTGCGTACTAGACATTTGAATTTTTGTTCACATGTCGTTATAGCTTTTACTGCCACTTCTTGTAAGTATTCTGCTGTGTGTGCATTTCCTGACGTATCAGTTGTTTGTGCAAGGAAGACTTTACCTTCTTCTGTTGTTATACAAGCACATACAATAGGATCATTGTGGACATTACTCCACCCATCAACACTTAGGTTAACAATTTTACCCTCCAGAGCTGTTGCACATTGCTCCATTTCTCTGTCATACACTTGATCCAGCAGTTTCCCTGCAACATCAGCTCTGCTGGGTGGACTATATCCTGGTCTCAGTGACTGAACCATATTAATGAAATGTGGGTTCTCAGTCAGACGGAAAGAAGAGTTCTTGCAGAAATAAACTGGGCAATTTTTTCATCAATCAACTCTTTTTCTAATGTGCTAGTTCTTATCACAAACCTATCTATGGTGGTTCCAGGAGGTAAAGGTTTTTTCTTCCTTTTGGGTGATGGTGGTATGTGGCTGTGGGTGTCTGATGATGATGCTGCTGCTAATGAAGCACTATCCTGGATGGATAACTCTGAAACTGTAGAACAGGATGATGGTGATCTTGGAGGTGGATAGTTTCCATAATCCATGAATTCCCCTAAACAAAAAAAGTCAATGCTGTTATTTTATTGTTTATACAATTTCTGCTCATTGTACACAACACATCACTGCCCCTGCCCCAAAAGGAATATTTGTTTTTCTTCATAACCGTACCAAATGACAGTAACATGCAGTAATAATAAGAAATATAATTTTTCTCACACATGACAGTTCAGTCTTTAGAAATAGGATTCAATAAATGTTTACCAACCTGAAGATCCTGCCTGTTCAGAAGTGTTTCTTTGGTCATCTTCGTCACCGCACTTCTCATGATGTTGCCTCATTCGCGCCACCAGGCCTTGCATCTTTGTTGCATCGTTTGCATTTTGCACGCATGCCTGCCTTACCGATAGGCGAAGGATCTTCATTAAAATATTCCCAAACTGGGTCTCTTTTACGGCCTGCTGCCATTATAAGGAAAGAATGTAATAAACCTCAGATCGTATCGTACACACAAACAGATCCAGACTTGTCTGTCTGTGGCTATGCTGCAGTATTGTGCTCAAAGTTTCACTTTCATTTTCTTGTCTGCTTGCCCTTCCGCCTCCTCACACTTAGATTCACATTCTTCTTGTGTTGTGCAGATCTATTCCACTCCAAACAATCAGAAACATATTGTCTAACTTCTTGGACTTGGCACTGAAGGGGTTGATTCTGTATTCATAGGTTTGTAGAACAATAGGATTAAGGTCTTTTTCTCAACTCTGTTCATGTTGTAACATTTTTGCCGTGAAGAAGAGGCTGGGACCTCTGCGGAGTCAAATTCAGTTTTGAGAACTGCGTAAGTAAAGCAAGCGTCTGTGATAATATAGGAGAGAAACTGCCCACTAATCCTACAGAAACCTCTGGAAGAGCATGGCATTGTGAATGTTACACATATACAGCCTTTATTCTACTGAGATAAACAACTCAGCTTTATCTCATGATGGAAGAACCTTTGGATGGTAAAATATTTTCCTCAAAAAGCAGTTTATTGAAAAAAATCCGATTTAAATCAAAAAAATCCGATTTAAATAAAAAAAATCCGATTTTTTTTATTTTATTTTTTTTTAAAACATTGATTTTTATCCACCCTGCCGGCTATGATCCCCATCCAAATCTTCAAATGTTTTCTCTGAAATTCCACAACTTTTAAGAGAAAGATATAGGTGATTTCCACACTGACTCCTGCTGCCTGTCGTTTGGGCCTCATTGATCGACAGGTTCCGTTTTAATCCTCCGTAGGTTTAGAGGGAGCACGGATTATTTGTATTAACCCTTTGCTCTCAATAGATTTGACAAATCTTTTCCAGTCCTATAAGACATGTCCATTATTCTGATTCATTCTTTCTCAGGACTCCCTTGAAGATGAACCAGCCGTTAATGACAGCATAAGCGAGAAGTCCATCATAGATGTCAATGTTGTTTGCCAGGAAAATGGTGGCGTTCCCTTTTTCAAAGTAAGACCCTGTCCTGAAAATTTGCTTCAATCATTTTGAGTATAATTTCTACCAAAATTTGTGTTCTTGTTGTTCACAAATTCTACAAAGAGCAATTTAAAAAAAGTTGAAAGACAAGACGATGAGCAGAAGTTCACTTTAAAGGAAACCCGTCTCCTCCAGAAACCCTATCTGCAGATATAGTGCTAATCTGCAGCTTAATGGCGCAAACTCTGTGTAGTTGGCTTACTGGAGCAGCGGCTACAGGTAGAAAATGTTATATTCTCCCTGCAGCTGCATGCTTCCAGTCATCAGGGCAGAGCATTGATCGACAACCTTCTCTGCACGCCGCATTACTGCCAGTCACATTCCGGGGAGTGTTCAGTGTGCACTGTGTAGCTAGCAGTAACTAACCGCTCCCAAGTGGGGGGAGCCCTGTAATAAATTCAGAATTCTTGAAGAATAAAGTACATGAGATTTGTAACCCAGTTTTGATTTTCTCCCTTATTTAACAGCTAAAGAAAAGACACAAAAGAGAAAAGGAAAACAAAGCGAACTTGACAATCCTGGAGCGGTTGAAGCATACAGAAGACGGAGAGACCTCAATCCCCAGATCCAAACTGCCCCTGAGGAGCCAGAACTGAGCGGCGACTCTCCTCCTCCTGTACATAGTCGTCTGTCTTACCAAGAATAATTTTAAATTGTTTTAAAACTTTTTCTTGTCTTTTTTGTGTTTTTAGTCTAACATTTCTTCTGGACTTTCTTTATTCTTGTTGTGTTCACGTGACCTTTTTATCTGTTTATACCTCACACCTCACCATCCATTGTTGGCAGCTGATTATTTTTATTGTTTAAATAAATGTTACTTTCCAGATTATTAATTAAAATATCTAAATATATATTTAAAGATGTCGGTGTGGTAGAATGATAGCAAGTGGGCCTGATACTTTGATTTATCTATGGCAAAAACAAGATTTGGTGTTAACTTAAAGGGGTATTTTCATCTTGAGACATTTATGATGGATCATGTGTTTTGGATTTTGGATGGAAACTTCATCTCAATGTGGAAGTGAGTGGTACTGGAATATAGATAGATAGATAGATAGATAGATACTAGATGGTGGCCTGATTCTAACGCATCGGGTATTCTAGAATATGCATGTCCACATAGCATATTGCACAGCCCACGTGGTATACTGCCCAGCCACGTAGTAGATTGCCCAGCCACGTATGTAACAGGTTAAAAAATAAACCTATACTCCCCTTCCGAGGGCCCATTGTAGTGCTGTCGCCTGTGTGCGGTGCACGCGGCAGCTTCCGGTCCCAGGGTTGCTATGAGCGCAGGACCTGTGATGATGTCGCGGTCACATGACCGTGATGTCATTGAAGGTCCTTCTCGCATAGCATCTTTGGAACAGGAACCTGCGGCTTGCACTGCCGAGGACAGCACCCACGTCTGAGGGTGAGAATAACCTTTTTTTTTTATTAGCATTTTAACATTAGATCGTTTTACTATTGCTGCTGCATATGCAGCATCAATAGTAAAAAGTTGGTCACACAGGGTTAATAGCTGCATAACCGGAGTGCGTTACACCGTGCTCCGGTAACGCTGGCATTAACCCTGAGTGAGGGCTGACTGGAGGGGAGTATGGAGCGGGCACTGACTGCGGGGAGGAAAGAGCGGCCATATTGCCGCCGGACTGTGGCCGTCGCTGATTGGTCGTGGGTGTTTTACCACGACCAATCAGTGACTTTGATTCTATGACAGACAGAGGCCGCGACCAATGAATATCCGTGACAGAAGGACAGACAGAAAGACGGAAGTGACCCTTAGACCATTATATAGTAGATAAATATATTTACACATTTTTTATTTTATTTTTTTACTATGCGATCTTTCTGTTCTTGCTCAGTCTTGAGCATAAAAACGTTAGAAAATCTCACTTGCCTATAGAAAGAAGTGATCAGATTTCTTATTAGAAATAACACCGATTGCATAAATGTTTTTTAGCGAGCAGCAAGGTCTGATTCGTCTATACAAGGTAATTCTCACTCTTGCCATTGATCTACTGAAGAAAACGTATGTCTGAACAGTGCTGAGAAATGAGCTGTCTAATCTCTATTACTCCGTGGTGTTCACCGTCCTGCAGCTCCTGTTATTAGCATAAGATACAATACTAAAATCAAGAATAATTTAATATATGTGTATATGATATACTAGTGCCCATAACTATCTGGCTGCCATAATAAATAATTTAAATATCTCTATCCATAAGATCAAAAAAAACGCCCAGTATGAAAGCAAGTAAATAAAAATTATTAAAAAGAGTGTATTATATAAAATGTGCCACAATGTGCATAATATAAAATAGAAAAGACAAGCAAAAATTAAGTGGTAGTGCAATAGGTATGAGTGCAAACCAATGCAAAAGTGCTTTAAAGTGTTAATTAACGGTGCTCCATATCGTACTGGCGGTCCATATTTATCTACCTACATATATTAGAAGTAAGTGTCTCTTTACATCGCCTATTAACACTTTAAAGCACATTTGCATTGGTTTGCACTCATACCTATTGCACTACCACTTAATTTTTGCTTGTCTTTTCTATTTTATATTATGCACATTGTGGCACATTTTATATATATATTACACTCTTTTTAATAATTTTTATTTACTTACTTTCATATTGGGCGTTTTTTTGACCTTATGGATATGTAGCTCCCCCACTGCCGCAGGGCCGAGGGGTACCCGGTACCGGGCCTCTGAGTCTCTGCTCTGGGGTTGTCACGGTGGCTAGACCCGGTCCGTGACCCTGCTGAGGGGCGTACAGTGATAGGTGTAGATGGTGATGTTGCGGTGCAGTGTAGGTTGTAAATAACGAGGACACCAGGTTGCAGTCTCTTTACCTCTTTACTGAAGATCTCTGGGTCCTCAGTCCAGAATCCAGATAACCAGGCTGCGCAAGTCCGGCCGGTCCAATGGCACCTCCAGAGTTCTCTTAACAGGTGGAAATCTCTGCCTTCCTTCTAGCGCTAGGTGTTGCGGTCCTTCCCTGCTGTGCTTACGGAAAGTCCCCACAACTGTTGTGTCCGTTTCTTAAGTTCCCTCACAACTCGATTAGATGACGTTCTGCTAATCCTCCGTCCCTCCCTGATGTTACGGTTAGGACGGCACCCGTATGACGGGCAGGCTCGGAGCTCTTTCGGGACCCTAGAGTCGCCCCTCTCCACAAGTTGCCCCCCAAGACTGCATAGGTGATTTAGATGAGACAGCCCGCCTAAGACTGACTGTCCTGCCGTTGGTTTGAAGTATTGCTTGGAGCTAGATATACAGTTAGGTCCATATATATTTGGACAGAGACAACATTTTTCTAATTTTGGTTATAGACATTGCCACAATGAATTTTAAACAAAACAATTCAGATGCAGTTGAAGTTCAGACTTTCAGCTTTCATTTAAGGGTATCCACATTAAAATTGGATGAAGGGTTTAGAAGTTTCAGGTCCTTAATATGTGCCACCCTGTTTTTAAAGGGACAAAAAGTAATTGGACAGATTCAATAATTTTAAATAAAATGTTTATTTTTAGTGCTTGGTTGAAAACCCTTTGTTGGCAATGACTGCCTGAAGTCTTGAACGCATGGACATCACCAGACGCTGTGTTTCCTCCTTTTTGATGCTCTGCCAGGCCTTCACTGCAGTGGTTTTCAGTTGCTGTTTGTTTGTGGGCCTTTCTGTCTGAACTTTAGTCTTTAACAAGTGAAATGCATGCTTAATTGGGTTGAGATCAGGTGACTGACTTGGCCATTCAGGAATATTCCACTTCTTTGCTTTAATAAACTCCTGGGTTTCTTTGGCTTTATGTTTTGGGTCATTGTCCATCTGTAGTATGAAACGACGACCAATCAGTTTGGCTGCATTTGGCTGGATCTGAGCACACAGTATGTCTCGGAATACCTCAGAATTCATTCGGCTGCTTCAGTCCTGTGTCACATCATCAATAAACACTAGTGACCCAGTGCCACTGGCAGCCATGCATGCCCAAGCCATCACACTGCCTCCGCCGTGTGTTACAGATGATGTGGTATGCTTAGGATCATGAGCTGTACCACGCCTTCGCCATACTTTTCTCTTTCCATCATTCTGGCAGAGGTTGATCTTGGTTTCATCTGTCCAAAAAATGTTCTTCCAGAACTGTGCTGGCTTTTTTAGATGTTTTTTAGCAAATTCCAGTCTAGCCTTTTTATTCTTGATGCTTATGAGTGGCTTGCACCGTGTAGTGAACCCTCTGTATTTACTTTCATGCAGTCTTCTCCTTATGGTAGATTTGGATATTGATACGCCGACCTCCTGGAGAGTGCTGTTCACTTGGTTGGCTGTTGTGAAGGGGTTTCTCTTCACCATGGAGCTTATTCTGCGATCATCCACCACTGTTGTCTTCCGTGGGCGCCCAGGTCTTTTTGCATTGATGAGTTCACCAGTGCTTTCTTTCTTTCTCAGGATGTACCAAACTGTATATTTTGCCACTCCTAATATTGTAGCAATTTCTCGGATGGGTTTTTTCTGTTTTCGCAGCTTAAGGATGGCTTGTTTCACCTGCATGGAGAGCTCCTTTGACCGCATGTTTACTTCACAGCAAAACCTTCCAAATGCAAGCACCACACTTCAAATCAACTCCAGACCTTTTATCTGCTTAATTGAGAATGACATAACGAAGGGATTACCCACACCTGTACATGAAATAGCCTTGGAGTCAATTGTCCAATTACTTTTGGTCCCTTTAAAAACAGGGTGGCACATGTTAAGGAGCTGAAACTCCTAAACCCTTCATCCAATTTTAATGTGGATACCCTCAAATGAAAGCTGAAAGTCTGAACTTCAACTGCATCTGAATTGTTTTGTTTAAAATTCATTGTGGTAATGTCTATAACCAAAATTAGAAAAATGTTGTCTCTGTCCAAATATATATGGACCTAACTGTATAAATACTTCCTCGGCGTTCCGGCCGCCGGTTGTGCGCCTCAGTAGGATGTTGCCTCGGTCTTACAGCACGACTCCTACGGGTATTTCTCCTCTTGCTTTGATCTCGTTTCTCACTCAGCACAATATATCTCGCTTCTAATCCTTTCTTAGGGCACCGCCGCTATGCTGAGCAGGCACGGTCCCATGACATTCTTCCTTGTAGCCAGGCCTCTGTCAGGGTCCCAAACCTGACAGGGACCCTACCGAATCTTTCCCCACAACACCCTCTGCCACCAGGTGTTGTCTGGTCCAACCCAGTCAGCTTTCTGCCTAACTTCCTGCTTGACCCCCAGTTTTACCCACAGTGGTGAGGAGTGGCCTAATAAATAGAACCCTTAGCTCCCCCTGGAGGCCCGGCTGTGAAATGTATTGGTGTATGTGATACCTGATCAGATGAACTCCTTCAGTGCCATCAGATGTACCATAGCCCCCCTTAGCGGCGGAGCCACAGTACTGCAACGACCAGGACTCTGGGGCGCTGCACTCCCCCCCGGTTAAATCCAGTACACCGGGACTGGGAAGAAAACAACAATACAGGTTAGCAAAAAGACATACAATTTTTGTGAGTGCAATAACAGTAAGCATATTTAAACAGGCTTCCCTTTATGGGAGGTGAGGACACTTGAACGTTACAAAACATGGTTAAATATTATAGCAACATGCTATAGATAACTTTCTTTTACCCAACCGGGTATTCTACTTAGTGCAAAATCGTTGAACAATAATTTAACATTGTCTTTAAGGATGTACACTCTAAATCCACTAAAGACCTTCTTATAACACATTATAAGGCAATTAACTTCATACTCCTTCTTTAAATCTGCAGGACCGCCTGTCCTAGATGCTCCAGACCTACTGCCTCTCCTTTCTTTACAGGACCGCCCCTTTCAGCCCGGGCCTACTGCCTTTTCAACTACTATACACAGTATAGAACATAACATTCACTTTCAGTTTGGAATCACTGAGCCATCTCTATCTGGCTCCTAAGAGGACTCACCACTAACCCCTACGGGTTCACTTCCTGTCCTCATCCTTCTATTAACATTATTGAACATTTTTCCCATTTAACCAGCTAGGTACATTTAACTCTAACATATCAGCATTATCACTTTCTCTTTTTCAAGACATTATTGCCACCCAACTGTCTTAAGGCAATACGGTTCATCAACGCAATACGTGAACATCCCCTTTAAGAGGGGATCAAGTCTCTATGAGGTAGCACATCTTCTCAAACTACCAGTCCATACTCAGCAAAGGTTCCGGTGCGGTATCTTCGCAAAGAGTCCTTCTTTTTTGTAACACCAGTAAGGAGCACCTTTAAGAAGGTGCAAACTATTTACAAGAAGTTTGTATCATGCATTGTTCATGATCCAGCAGTTCTTTCAGTGATGAATAAACAGGAAACAAAACAAAAAGCAGAAGAAGGGATCCCGGGTAAACAAAGGGATCCCTTTAAGAATAACCCAGGTCGGGTTTAAAGTAGCAAAAAGCAGGGAAACAAACAGTTAACTATGTACAGTTTCAGGTTTCCGAGGTTTAGTTGGACGGCTTCCAGGGCTGCACCTGGCACTTAACCCTTCTTGGCCTGGGCAAAGTGAGGTCCAGGGTTACACCCAGTGCTGGACAAACGCCGTTAATCCGTCTTTCATGTACAGTTAAATCATGCGCAGCGATGGAGGTCCGCGCAGCTTGAGTAGGGGCACTTGCTGCAGCAGAGGTAGCGGCTGCTGCAAGATCAGTCACTGGAACGGAATCAGCAGCTGTGGCACTAGCAGTCACTGGAGTGGTGTCGGTCGTCAGGGCAGGGTCGTCCTTCATACCTGCTTCAGACGTGGTCCCTCCGGTGCCGGTCTGCTCCGCCTCCGCTGGGGTCTGGAACGCTGGTTGCGGGGCCTTGCGCTGCGGCGTTGTCATCTCCGTTTGCAGCATCTCGCTTTCCGGCAGGGCCTTGCTTTCTGGCTTCGGAGCGCTGGAACTTCTTTCTTGCTCCGGACCAGACAAGGCTGCCAACAGACGTCTGATGAGGCTCCCGATAAAGGTCTTCTTCCACCCGGCCTCAGTGCTCAGCTGCGTCCGCCGGAGTTGGTCGCCGAGCTCCTCCACTCCGGCCTGCAGGAAGTGAGAGCCAACAGGTGATGCCTGGCCGCGGTATCTCTCTGGGTAGCTGGGGGAGTCCTCTGCTCCGACCCCACGCTCCGGCTCCGGGCGGCTCGCCATGGCGTCTCCCACGCGGCTCACTTCTTCCTGGTCCTTTTCCCGCTCTCTCCTTCGTGGGCGGTTTCGCTTTCTTTGTCTGCCCACCATTGAGGATCAGGAGGCGGATCTCGGCTGCTGACGGACACGTCCTCAAGGGGCCGAGATATTTAGACTGGGCGGCCATTGTCTTTCGCGCTCTTCAGCTTGTTCACGCCCACTTCCACGCCCTTCTTCTTCTCCTGCGCTCTCCTCAGCGCTGTAATGGCGGATTTTGGCGGTAAATGGCAATACACAGTCCTTGCAATAAAGTACAGTCCAAGCACAGTAAATCACAGTTCTAAGGCACACATGACCTGATTCTTCAGGCTTAAGTAGATCCTGTTCGTGACGCCAAGTTGTAGCGCCCCCACTGCCGCAGGGCCGAGGGGCACCCGGTACCGGGCCTCTGAGTCTCTGCTCTGGGGTTGTCACGGTGGCTAGACCCGGTCCGTGACCCTGCTGAGGGGCGTACAGTGATAGATGTAGATGGTGATGTTGCGGTGCAGTGTAGGTTGTAGTAAATAACGAGGACACCAGGTTGCAGTCTCTTTACCTCTTTACTGAAGATCTCTGGGTCCTCAGTCCGGAATCCGGATTACCAGGCTGCGCAAGTCCGGCCGGTCCAATGGCACCTCCAGAGTTCTCTTAACAGGTGGAAATCTGTGCCTTCCTTCTAGCGCTAGGTGTTGTGGTCCTTCCCTGCTGTGCTTACGGAAAGTCCCCACAACTGTTGTGTCCGTTTCTTAAGTTCCCTCACAACTCGATTAGATGACGTTCTGCTAATCCTCCGTCCCTCCCTGATGTTACGGTTAGGACGGCACCCGTATGACGGGTAGGCTCGGAGCTCTTCCGGGACCCTAGAGTCGCCCCTCTCCACAAGTTGCCCCCCAAGACTGCATAGGTGATTTAGATGAGACAGCCTGCCTGAGACTGACTGTCCTGCCGTTGGTTTGAAGTATTGCTTGGAGCTAGATATATGAATACTTCCTCGGCGTTCCGGCCGCCGGTTGTGCGCCTCAGTAGGATGTTGCCTCGGTCTTACAGCACGACTCCTACTGGTATTTCTCCTCTTGCTTTGATCTCGTTTCTCACTCAGCACAATATATCTCGCTTCTTATCCTTTCTTGGGGCACTGCCGCTATGCTGAGCTGGCACGGTCCCGTGACGTTCTTTCTTGTAGCCAGGCCTCTGTCAGGGTCCCAAACCTGACAGGGACCCTACCGAATCTTTCCCCACAACACCCTCTGCCACCAGGTGTTGTCTGGTCCAACCCAGTCAGCTTTCTGCCTAACTTCCTGCCTAACTTCCTGCCTGACCCCCAGTTTTACCAGACTGTGAGGAGTGGCCTAATAAATAGAACCCTTAGCTCCCCCTGGAGGCCCGACTGTGAAATGTATTGGTGTATGTGATACCTGGTCAGATGAACTCCTTCAGTGCCATCAGACGTACCATAGCCCCCTTAGCGGCGGAGCCACAGTACTGCAATGACCAGGACTCTGGGGCGCTGCAGATAGAGATATTTATATTATTTATTATGGCAGCCAGATAATTATGGGCACTAGTATATCATATACCATATATTAAATTATTCTTGATTTTAGTATTGTATCTTATGTTTTAATAATTGGTACCTAATAAACGGATATTCAGATAATTACAGTCCCTGTTGTGATTACTTTCTTGACCTGGCTATGTGATGAGCACGATTTCTCTAGTCAATTGTGGCGTCACACTACACTATTAACACATTGGGTGTTTTCTGGGTATTCTTATTCAGCTTTTTATATAGTCTATTTTAATAGTAAGAACTATTTATTCGATGATACCCTGTCAGCATTAGTGTGTTTTTTTTAATTAAGCAGAAACTAAGACAAAACTCTCCAAATCCTCCTCCAAAAACTTGATCCCACATTTAGAACAGCTTTTATGCCAGAATTCCATTTGCAAAGTTGTGCTAAAGTTTTGAGACTTGGATGTTTTCACTATATTTTCGCTCCGCTCCAACAATGTGGGCAAAACTTGGGCGATCTGGCATGTAGAGACCCCCACTGAAATTCATGAGAAGTGGCAGTGTGTCACTGACTGGAGTAAGATTTGTGGCCATCTAAACGCACCCACTGATCGAGAGTGGCATGAAAAACACCGGTCTTGATGAATTGGCGCCATGGAATTATCGCTCAGATTTAGCTTCAAAAATTCCACACAAAAAAATAATATATAGCTATATAGGGTTAAAAACATGAGGGAAATGAATAACTTCGGTCCATCTGACCGCTTAGACTGCAATCGCTGAGCCCAAACTGTAAAGATGGAGGAGAGTTGGACAAGATCTGGGTTTAAGGGAACAAATACAGATACACTTTTTTTTTTTTTTACCTTTGGATTTGAGTTCAGAGAGAAGACTTCCAGGACCTTCATGTCCAATAAGGTGTCCAAGATAATGACCTGGGTTGGACTTGTAGTACTTCTGGAGGTCAGGAATTGGGAATGTGACATATAGATTCCTAATGTCTTTAATAGGCACGATTTTGTACATTTTCTAGAAAAAAAAAAAAAAAGGAAAATACAAAAAGGTTTCTAATTAGTGTGTTATGCATCCTCACCGAAGTGAGTGCCCACCTTCTCGTATTAGTGTGAGCAGAGTCCTGTCATGGATGGACCAGGAGGCATGAGACACCTAGTCCTCTAGTGATAATCTCCTGTTGATAAAACAATGATTGTATTGGAACAACAACACAGCCCAATAAATGACAAATTGCTGGAATCGGGCTCTCTGCTGCCCCTACATCATGCTGCTCTCAGATTACATCGTAAAATCATGCTGACAGATTCCCTTTTACTTGTTGATGTGGTATCCGGATGTACCTGCAGATATTGCTGTTGGAAGGGATTTTCTGTGAATTCTGGAACTGGGACATTTTTATTCTCCACTTCTGCAAACAATTTCACCAGCAATTCTGTTAAATCATCAAGGGTTTCTGTACATGAGAAAAAGAAAAAAAAAACTTCATCACTGGATGCTGAAAACCTGTCCAGAATATGATTTTCAAAGTTGAGAAGTGAATGTAGTATCAAAATTATATCCTCTTTAGAGCTTAAAAGGGATCCGGTCACATCCACAAAACACCATTTACCTGCAGATTAAGGGGTAGTCCGGCATTTAAAGGGGTTGTCCACTACTTGGACAGCCCATTCGGAACCCTTTCGTCCTCCCCCCACTAAAATTACATTTACACTCCCCTCTGCTGTCAGCACTTAATTTCCTCCTTGTTACCTGTTAAGACTTGATTTAAAATTCAATTATCCATAAAAATCAGCAGATAAATAGCTTTTTTTGGGAGGTGGCCATTTTTCCTTTAAGGATACAGTACATTAAAATGCAAAACTATAGAAAAAAAAATAGAAAAAAAAAGGTTAAAAAAATTCACAAGTGCAGCATTTAAGTTCATATTCTTTAGGCACTAAAAGCAATATGCAATAAATGGGACACAGTGACATAGGTTGTTAGAACAAGATGCCATTTCCAGGTCACCAAGCTCAACAGGGACCAAAAATTAGCACTTTCTCTCCAAAGGACTGAATCTAAAAATTATCCACACAATTGAATCCGGTTTTTAAAAACTTAAGACCGAATTACTGCAATGTTAAAGCATTTTCAATATAGATTTTGACGTTTTCTTTAAAAGCCAGGAAGCTATAGGTTTAGCATTTTCCCCTATCAGGCCATGTGCACACTTGGTGCAGAAATTTCTGCATCACTTGGCAGTAAAAATGCAGCATAAAATAGGTGCATTTTGCAGGTTTGTTTTGTGTTGTTTTTTTTTTTTTTTACATAGATATTGTGTGACTTAGTCAAAAGTATTTTTCGGGCAAAATGTCATATATACAAGGTTAGCATACATCTTCGTGCTTACAAAGGCTGCTGTATTCTTTTATTATGCAATCACAGCAGGTTGCATCTGACAACAACCTGACCAGAACCTCCAAACAGAACTAAGCAAGTGTGAACTGATGCAAACAAAAAGCATACAGCAGCACTTTGTAACGCCAACATGTGCAAACATTGAATTTATGACATTGGCCTGCATTACTGATACATTAGACTATTCTTACTAAAAAAATAAAAAAGTACTTGGCGCATAAATCAGCCAATTGATAAGAGCCCACCAGCCATGACAAGGCGTTCCACCTTTCTTTGAGAGGACCACAAGCTTGACCACACACATTAGAGGGCTGTCGGTTGAACACACATTAGAGCCCACCTATCTCTGTAGGTTCAGCGGACAGTCCAATGTCTATGCGGGCCTTATAAGAACATTAATCAGACATGCCTTCTACCTGCCCTTTAAATGACGGTAGTATGCTTTTAGCCTGGTAGAGGCATATTTATTAGGTTTAGGGTCCCATCAAAGAAAAGGAAGCCTTGACAGCTGGTGGGCTCTCATGAATTGGCCAATTAATGTGCCATGTACCTTCATTTTTATAAGTATTCTCTATACAGCAGTAATGCAGACCAATTCAATTTATCCAGAGTGCTGTGGTTCTATGGGATGAAAGGTGAAGCCCTTCACTAAGTACTTAGCCAGGGGCCACTGCGGCATCCAAGGGGCTAAACATGATTGTCAGTAGCTCCAATCCTAGCCATTACAGCCGACACATGGATGATCGCGCAGGTGCACACACTGAGCCTGTACTGCACACAGACGGCTTCTCGATGTGTCACTTACTGGACTGTTATTGCTTCAATAAAAATACCAAAATGACAGCATGCAGACCAGCATGTGACCTGGCTGGAATCAGGGTCTCAGGCCCAACAGCACGCTGCTGTCAGATTCCCTATAACATCTAGCAGCTCTGATGTCAGGAGTGACCAGTTTTTGCCATTTAATTCCAGCGGCTCATGAGTATTTTCTCCCACCCCCAATAACTGAAGTAGTCTCAGAGACCGCTAACAGCCGAGACGAGGTGAACAGTGCAATTCTGACATTTTATGCTGCCACAAATAGTAGTTAGAGCATCAATGTGATTGTTATTACCTCTTCCAAGCACACAAATGGACATGAGGTTAGAAGAATAAAAAGTGGAGTGGAATTTCAGCAATTCTTGACGCACGTCGACTCCTTCTTTTATAGGCCTTGTTTCAAGAGTAAGTTTATTACCTGAAAGGAAGAACAGAAGCAGAGACTTGTGAATAATGTGTTAGGAACTTAGGAAATGAAAGGACTTGGCCTCAACTTCTACTGCACTAATGGAAATGAACTACTACTAGCCCATCGCCGTGCTGCTCTCCAGGTCACCTTCTGACGCAGACGTCATCTCCGCGCACGGACACTTACTGAACTAGCCATTATTCTTATATAGCGCCATCATACTCCGCAGCGCTTTACATATGTTATTGCAGCGCCCCAGAGTCCTGGTCGTTGCAGTACTGATGCTCCGCCACTAAGGGGAGTGATGGTACGTCTGATGGCATTGAAGGAGTTCTTCTGACCAGGTATCAGACACCAATACACTTCACAGTCTGGCCTCCAGGGGGAGCTAAGGGCACTATGTATTAGGCCACTCCTCACAATCTGGTAAAACTGGGGGTTGGATAGGAAGTTAGAGAGAAGCTGACTGGGAATCGAACTGGCAACATCCTGTGGCAGAGGGTGTTGCGGGGAGAGACTCAGGGGGGTCCCTGTCAGGGGTGGGATCCTGACAGAGGCCTAGCGAACAGAGAGAACGTTACGGGACCGTGCCTGCACGAGATAGCGGCGGTGCCCCAAGAAAGGACAAGAAGCGAGGTTTATTGTGCTGAGTGAGAAACGAGATCAACGCAACAAGGAGAATACCAGTAGGAGTCGTGCTGTAAGACGAGGCAACATCCTACTGAGGCGCGTAACCGGTGGCCGGAACGCCGAGGAAATATAGAGCTCCAGGCCAAACTTCAAACCTACGGCAGGACAGTCAGTTATAGGTGGGCTGTCTCACACAAATCACCTACGAAGACATAGGGGGCAACATTTGGAGAGGGGCGACACTAGTGTCCCGGAAGAGCTCCGAGCCTACCCGTCATACGGGTGCGTCCTAGCCATATCATCTGGGGGACGAAGAAGAACATCATAATCCAGTTGTGAGGGAACACCAGAAACAGACACAACAGTTGTGGGGACTATCCCGTAAGCACAGCAGGGGAGGACCGCAACACACAAGCGCTAGAAGGTAGGCACAGATTTCCACCTGCAAAGGGAACTCTGGAAGTGCCATCGAACCGGCCGGACTTGCGCAGCCTGGTTAACCGTATTCCGGACTGAGGATCCTGAAGCCTTCAGTAAAGAGGTAAAGAGACTGCAATCTGGTGTCCTCGTTATTTACTGCGACCAACACCGCACCGCACTACCACCACCACCCACATATTGAACTGTCCCCCTATTATTGGGCGCCCCACGGCAGGGTCACGGACCGGGTCTAGCCACCGTGACAACCCCAGAGCAGAGACACAGAGGCCCGGTACCGGGTGTCCCTCGGCCCTGCGGCAGTGGGGGCGCTACAAACTTGGCGTCACGAACAGGATCTACTTAAGCCTGAAGAATCAGGTCATGTGTGCCTTGGAACTGTGATTTACTGTGCTTGGACTGTGACTTATTGCAAAGACTGGGGATTGCCACTTGCCAACAGAAGTTCCCGCCAAAACCGCCGCCATTACAGCGCTAAGAGGAGCGCAGGAGAAGAAGAAGCGCGTGGAAGTGGGCGTAAACAAGCTGAAGAGCGCGAAAGACAATGGCCGCCCAGTCTAAGTATTTCTGCCCCTTGTGGACGTGTCCTTCAGCAGCCGAGATCCGCCTCCTGATTCTCAATGGTGGGCGGCGGCAGAGGAAACGAAACCGCCAACGAAGGAGAGAGCGGGAAAAGGACCAGGAAGAAGAAGTCAGCGACATGGAGGACGCCATGGCGAGCCACCTGGAGCCAGAGCGTGGGGTAGGAGCAGAGGACTCCCCCAGCTACCCGGAGGGGCACCGCAACCAGGCCTCCACCGCTGATATTGATTTCCTGCAGGCCGGAGTGGATGAGCTCGGCGACCAACTCCGGCGGATGCAGCTGAGCACTGAGGCTGGGTGGAAGAAGACCTTCATCGGGAGCCTCATCAGATGTCTGTTGGCAGCCTCGTCTGGTCCGGAGCAGGAAAGAAGTTCCAGCGCTCCGAAGCCAGAAAGCAAGACCCTGCCGGAAAGCGAGGTGCTGCAAACGGAGATGACAACGCCGCAGCGCAAGGCCCTGCAACTAGCGTTCCAGACCCCAGCGGAGACGGAGCAGATCGGCACCGGAGGGACCGCATCTGAAGCAGGTATGAAGAACGACCCTGCCTCGCCAGCAGAGGACTTGCTGATAGGCCCCGTCGCGGTACCCCCTCTCCCTGGGACCTATAGACTCCAGCGCCCTACACCCTGGGATCGGGCCACGGGTATGGAGCACTTCTTAAAGGCCCCGACCTCGCCGATCACCTTGCCGAGCGAGGTCTATGCGGAGCTAAGGCTGCCAGAGCGAGAGTAAACCTCGATGCCATGGATATGTAAATAGTTAACTGTTTGTCTTCTTTGCTGCTACAACCCGACTAGGGTTAACTCTTAAAGGGATCCCTTTGTTTACCCGGGATCCCTTCTTTTGCTTTTTGTTTTTGTTTCCATTTTATCATTATTAAAAGAACTGCTGGATCATGAACACTGCATGATTACAAACTCCTTGTAAATAGTTTGCACCTTCTTAAAGGTGCCCTCTACTGGTTTTACACAAAGAAAGGACTCTTTGCGAAGAAACTGTTTTTGGAAACAGCACCGGAGTCCTTATTGTAAACAGACTTGCAGCTTGAGAAGTTGCACTACCTCATAGAGACTTGGTCCTCTCTTAAAGGGGATGTTCACATGTTGCACTTATGAACAGTGTTGCCTTAAGATGGTTAAATGGTAATGATGTCTTGAAAGAAGAAGTGATAATGCCAATATGTGGGAATTATATGTAGCTAATTAGTTAATGGTAAGAAATGTTTAATGATGTTGATAGAAGAATGAGGACAGGAAGTGAACCCAGATGGGGTTAGTCAGTGAGTCCTCCTAGGAGCCATACAGAGATGGCTCAGTGATCCTGAAATTGTGAGATGGATGATAAGTTCTATACCGTGTATAGCAGCAGAAAGGCAGTAGGCCCGGGCAGAAAGGGGCGGTCCTGTAACAGAACGAGCGGCAGTAGGCCTGGAGCAGATAGACAGGCGGTCCTGCAGATGTAAAGATGGAAAATGAAGAAGAGTTGATTAGCCTTATAATGTTTTATAAGAAGGTCTTTAGTGGATTCAGCGTGTACGTCCTTAAAGGCAACGTTAAATTATTGTTCAAAAATTTGCACTTAGTAGAATACCCGGTTGGGTAATAAAAGTTATTTATAGTATGTTAACCATGTTTGTAACGTTCAAGTGTCCTCACCTCCCATAAAGGGAAGCTCTGTTCAAAGTTGCTTACTGTTACTGCATTTCAAAAATTGTATGTCTTTTTGCTGACATGTATTGTTGTTTTCTTCCCAGTCCAGGAGTACTGGATTTAACCGGGGGGGAGTGCAGCGCCCCAGAGTCCTGGTCGTTGCAGTACTGATGCTCCGCCACTAAGGGGAGTGATGGTACGTCTGATGGCACTGAAGGAGTTCTTCTGACCAGGTATCACAGACACCAATACACTTCACTGTCTGGCCTCCAGGGGGAGCTAAGGGCACTATGTATTAGGCCACTCCTCACAATCTGGTAAAACTGGGGGTTGGATAGGAAGTTAGGGAGAAGCTGACTGGGAATCGAACAGGCAACATCCTGTGGCAGAGGGTGTTGCGGGGAGAGACTCAGGGGGGTCCCTGTCAGGGGTGGGATCCTGACAGAGGCCTAGCGAACAGAGAGAATGTTACGGGACCGCGCCTGCACGAGATAGCGGCGGTACCCCAAGAAAGGACAAGAAGCGAGGTTTATTGTGCTGAGTGAGAAACGAGATCAACGCAACAAGGAGAATACCAGTAGGAGTCGTGCTGTAAGACGAGGCAACATCCTACTGAGGCGCGTAACCGGTGGCCGGAACGCCGAGGAAGTATTAGGTTCCAAGCATTACGTCAAACCAACGGCAGGACAGTTAATTATAGGTTGGCTGTCTCACCTAAATCACCTAAGCAGACATAGGGGGCAACTGTGGGAGAGGGGCGTCACTAGGGTCCCGGAAGAACTCCAGGCCTACCCGTCATACGGGTGCGTCCTAGCCATATCATCTGGGGGACGGAGAAGACCATCAGAATAGACATAAGTTGTGGGAAAGAACATCAGAAACAGACACAACAGTTGTGAGGACTATACCGTGGTGCTCAGCAGGGAAGTACTACAACACACAGGCGCTAGAAGGTAGGCACAGATTTCCACCTGCAAAGGGAACTCTGGAGGTGCCATCGGACCGGCCGGTCTCAGACAGCCCTGTTAACCGTACTCTGGATTGAGGATCCTGAAGCCTTCAGTAAAGAGGTAAAGAGACTGCAACCCTGTGTCCTCGTTATTCATCGCGACCTGCACCACACACCACCATCTACAACTTTTATTGGACGCCCCTTTAGCAGGGTAACGGACCGGGTCTAGCCACCGTGACATCCCAAGAACCGAGACAGAGAGGCCCGGTACCGGGTACCCCACGGCCCTGCGACTGGGGGCTGCTCCAAACTTGGCGTCACAAACAGGATCTACTTAAGCCTGAAGACTCAGGTCATGTGTGCCTTGGAACTGTGATTTATTATGCTTGGACTGTGACTTATTGCAAAGACTGTGGATTGCTATTTGCCGCCAAAAGTTCCCACCAAAACCGCCGCCATTACAGCGCAGCAGAAGAAGAAGGGCGTGCCATGGGAGGAGACCATCCAAGCGGTGCCAAAAGCGGCGGCCGCCCCCTCCGACTACTGCTGCGAGAAGACGACCTGCCCCGAAGCAGAGGAGAACCGCCCCCTGATTTGCTGCGGCGGGAACCAAGACAAGAAGGAGCTCCACCCCGAAGAAATGGCGGAGCCAGGTGCATGTGCAGTTGTCGACTGCGGGACAGCGAAGATGATCAGCGAGTACCCGAGCGACGGCGAAGTGACCCCGGACTCTCCCCACCGACCGCAGGCGGAGGAGCCGAGTCCGCCTATCCCGATCACGGAGCTAGTAGATGCGAAGCAGTGGAAGTCGGAGCCGTGCCAGAAGGACGACTTGGGAGCACCGCGGTCTGAGCCGCTGCCGACTCCAGTGTCCTTGTCAACGGGACAGATCAACATCGGTGGAACCACATCAGACGCAGGTATGGAAAGCGACCCTGCTCCCCCGACCGCTCCTGCTCCCGTGACCGCTCCCCAGCCCGACAATAACGTTTTCACCGCTGAGCTGGTAGTGATAACCCCAGGCACGATGGAAAAGCTGGTGCCTCCGCTACCAACGACAATGGGGACACCGCTAGATGTGAGCTTAGATGGGGTGATTTTCCAGTGGGACACCCCATGGACCGGGCCGGATGGAGCCCGACAGGAAGGCCTTAGCATTGCTGCGCTTACCTGGGAACAGTATAAGCAATGCTTAATTCTACAATGGCAAAACCGAAAAGAGACAGAACCAAGTGACCCACCAACAGTACAGAGACCAAAGACGGAACACAATAAGAGGAACTCGGTAAAGCGGGGGACTGTACTAGCTTTTCACCCGAAGCGGGGTTGGGGCTCTATACAAGAACCGGGACTGCCGACTGAAATATTCTTTACCAGCTACAATGTGAGGACCCCGTCCCGACCATGCAGAGGGGACCAGGTGACCTACACTCGCCATCGGAGTGCGCAGGGATGGTGCGCTCGGGACGTCCGACGATGCGAGCCTGCAGTGGCGCCACCTACTGACCTGACTACGGCTAATCCTGATTTGACTAACGCTACTACTGTCACCACGGTGTCTATTCTCGCCGCTACTGAACTTGCAACTACGGCCAATATTCAAATTCAGAAACCAGGTGATGTGACCGTGGCTGAGAGACCAGCCCATGACGTTGATCCTGCATCCACCGAGGACAGAGGACCGCAGCCTTACCGGCCGGCGAGCGCTCGCCATCCCCTGATGCAGTGTAACCTTCAGTGAAGATAAACCTCGGAACCATGAGTATGTATATAGTTCATTAACTGTTCGTCTTTTTGTGTTTTTCTGCTGCTGTAACCCGACCAGGGTTAACTCTTAAAGGGATCCCTTAGTTGACCCGGGATCCCAATCTGTGCAAAGACTGTGTATTGCCGCCAAAAGTTCCCGCCAAAACCGCCGCCATTGCAGCGCCACGGGGGGTGCAGAGGAAGAAGGGCGTGCCATGGGAGGAGACTACCAAAGCGGCACCAAAAGTGGCGACCGCCCCCTCCGACTACTGCTGCGAGATGACGACCTGCCCAGAAGCAGAGGAGAACCGCCCCCTGATTTGCAACGGCGGGAACAAGAGGAAGGAGAAGCTACGCCCTCAGAAAATGGAGGGGCAGCGTGCATATGCCACCGAAGAAGATCCCGGAGCAGGGATGGCGACCAGCGAGTCCCCGAGCGACGGCGAAGTGATCCCAGCCTGTCCGCATCCACCGGAGACGGACCCGAACCCACCGCAGCTGGAGGATCCGGACCTCTCGGAGCTACAGGCGGTGGAGCCGAGCCAGCTTATCCCGAACATGGAGCTAGCCGATGCGAAGCCATGGAAGTCGGAGCTGTGCCAGGAGGCCGCCCTGGAGGAACCGCGGTCCGGGCTGCAGCCGATTCCAGTGTCCTCGTCAACGGAACAGATCGACATCGGTGGAACCACATCAGACGCAAGTATGAAAAGCGTCCCTGCTCCCCCGACCGATCCTGCTCCCGTGACCACTCCCCAGCCTGACAATAACCGAGTTTTCACCGCTGAGCTGGTAGTGATAACCCCAGGCACCATGGAGAAGCTGGTGCCTCCGTTACCAACAACGATGGGGAAACCGCTAGATGTGAGCTCAGAGGGGGTGACCTTCCAGTGGGATACCCCACGGATCGGACCGGAAGGGGCCAGGCAGGAGGGCCTCAGCATTGCTGCGCTCACCTGGGAACAGTATAAGCAATGCTTAATTCTACAATGGCAAAACCAAAAAGAGACAGAACCAAATGACCCACCGAGGGTACAGAGACCAAGGACTGAACACAATAAGAGGAACTCTGTAAGGCAGGGGACTGTACTGGCCTTTCACCCGAAGCGGGGTTGGAGCTCTATACAAGAACCGGCACTGCCGACTGAAATCTTCTTTACCAGCTACAATGTGAAAACCCCGACCTGCAATCGATATGACAATCAGCTACCATGTAAAGGGGACCAGGTGACCTACACTCCCCACCGGAGTGCGCAGGGGTGGTGCGCTCGAGATGTCCAATGATGCGAGCCGGTAGTAGTGCCACCTGCTGTCCCGACTACGACTAACCCAGATTTGACCAGCGCCACTACTGTCGCCACGGTGTGTATTATCGCCGCCACTGAACTTGCAACCACAGCTGACATCCAAATCCAGACGCCGGGTGATCTGACCGCGCCTGGGAGACCAACCAATGATACCGATTCTGCATCCGCCGAGGACAGAGGACCGCAGCCTTACCGGCCAGAAAGTGTCCGCCACCAGCAGATGCCGTGTAACCTCATGTGAGGATAAACACCAGAACCAGAGTAAGCTACTTATGCTCTGCAATTGTATATAGTTAACTGTTTATCTCCTTGCTTTTTGCTGCTAATACCCGACTAGGGTTATTCTTAATGGGATCCCTTTGTTTACCCGGGTTCCCTATTGCTTTTTATTTTTGCTTTTATTTTCCTTTTTGCTCCTTGTTCACCCATGTTATAAAGACTACTGAATCATGGACGGTGAATGGTTCACTAACTGCATTGTAAATAGTTCGCACCCTAATAAGGGTGCCCCCTACTGGTTTTACAAGGAAAAGAACTCTGCGAAGAAACTGTTCCTGGAAACAGTACATGAGTTCCTGCTGTAAACGGACTTGCGACTTGAGAAGTTGCACTGCCTCCAAGAGACTTGGTTCCCTCTTAAAGGGGATGTTCACCAGTTGCACTTAATGTATAATGTTGCCTTAAAAGAAAGTGAATAGTAATAATGTTTTACATAGCAAGTTATATGTAGCTAGCTAGTCAGTTATAGAAAATGTTTTATAATGTTGCTACAGATTGAGGACAGGAAGTAGACCCGTAGGGGTTAGTGGGTGAGTCCTCCTAGGAGCCATAGAGAGATGGCTCAGTGATTCTGTACTAAGAGAAGAGGCAGTAGGCCTGGGCAGATAGACAGGCGGTCCTGCATATGAACAATCAGAGAGTAAAAAGAAGAGTATTGCACTTAGAAGAGAAAAATAAAGAAAAGTTAATTTATATTTTAGGAGCTTTATAATAAGCCTTTAGTGGATCCAGCTTATACGTCCTTAAAGGCAAAGTTAAATTATTGTTCAGAATTTGCACTTAGTAGAATACCCGGCTGGGTAATAGAAGTTATTTATAGTGTGTAATTTAAAATATTTAACCATGTTTTGTTTGTAACGTTCAAGAGTCCTCACCTCCCATAAAGGGAAGCACTGTTATTATTACTTGTTTATTGCATTTCAAAATTTGTATGTCTTTTTGCTGACATGTATTGTTGTTTTCTTCCCAGTCCGGGAGTACTGGATTTAACCGGGGGGAAGTGCAGCGCCCCAGAGACCTGGTCGTTGCAGTAACATTGCTCTGCCACTAAGGGGAGTGATGGTACGTCTGATGGCACTTAAGGCGTTCACCTGACCAGGTATCACAGACACCAACACACTTCACAGTCTGGCCTCCAGGGGGAGCAAAGGGTTCTATGTATTAGGCCACTCCTCACAATCTGGTAAAACTGGGGGTTGAATAGGAAGATAGAGAGAAGCTGACTGGGTTGGAACCAGGCAACATCCTGTGGCAGAGAGTGTTGCAGGGGAAGATTCAGGGGGGTCCCTGTCAGGGGTGGGATCCTGACAGAGGCCTAGCGAACAGGAAAGAACGTTAAGGAACCGCGCCTGCACTACATCACGGCGGTATCTCAAGAAAGGACAAGAAGCGAGGTTTATTGAGAAGAGTGAGAAACGAGATCAAAGCAAAAAGGAGATAAAAGCCAGTAGGAGTCGTGCTGTAAGATCGAGGCAACATCCTACTGAGGCTCGTAGCCGGTGGCCGGAACGCCGAGGAAGTATTAGGATCCAAGCATTACTTCAAACCAATGGCAGGACAGTTAATTATAGGTTGTCTGTCTCACCTAAATCACCTAAGCAGACATAGGGGGCAACTGTGGGAGAGGGGCGTCACTAGGGTCCCGGAAGAACTCCAGGCCTACCCGTCATACGGGTGCGTCCTAGCCATATCAACTGGAGGACGGAGAAGAACATCAGAACAGATATAAGTTGTGGGAAAGAACATCAGAAACAGACACAACAGTTGTGAGGACTATACCGTGGTGCTCAGCAGGGAAGTACTACAACACACAGGCGCTAGAAGGTAGGCACAGATTTCCACCTGCAAAGGGAACTCTGGAGGTGCCTTTGGACCGGCCGGTCTCAGCCAGCCCTGTTAACAGTACTCTGGATTGAGGATCTTGAAGCCTTCAGTAAAGAGGTAAAGAGACTGCAACCCTGTGTCCTCGTTATTCACCGTGACCTACACCATGCACCATCATTACACCTTTCATTGGACGCCCCTTAGCAGGGTCACGGACCGGGTCTAGCCACTGTGACAACCCCAGAACTGAGACAGAGAGGCCCGGTACCGAGTACCCCGCGGCCCTGCGTCTGGGGGCGCTCCAAACTTGGCGTCACGAACAGGATCTACTTATGCCTGAAGAATCAGGTCATGTGTGCCTTGGAACTGTGTCTGAATTGTGCTTGAACTGTGACTTATTGCAAAGACTGTGTATTGCCGCCAAAAGTTCCCGCCAAAACCGCCGCCATTGCAGCGCCACGGGGGGCGCAGAGGAAGAAGGTCGTGCCATGGGAGGAGACTACCAAAGCGGCACCAAAAGTGGCGACCGCCCCCTCCGACTACTGCTGCGAGATGACGACCTGCCCAGAAGCAGAGGAGAACCGCCCCCTGATTTGCAACGGCGGGAACAAGAGGAAGGAGAAGCTACGCCCTCAGAAAATGGAGGGGCAGCGTGCATATGCCACCGAAGAAGATCCCGGAGCAGGGATGGCAACCAGCGAGTCCCCAAGCGACAGCGAAGTGATCCCAGCCTGTCCTCGTCCACCGGAGACGGACCCGAACCCACAGCAGCTGGAGGATCCGGACCTCTCGGAGCTACAGGCGGCGGAGCCGAGCCAGCTTATCCCGAACATGGAGCCAGCCGATGCGAAGCCATGGAAGTCGGAGCTGTGCCAGGAGGCCGCCCTGGAGGAACCGCGGTCCGGGCTGCAGCCGATTCAAGTGTCCTCGTCAACGGAACAGATCGACATCGGTGGAACCACATCAGACGCAAGTATGAAAAGCGTCCCTGCTCCCCCGACCGATCCTGCTCCCGTGACCGCTCCCCAGCCCGACAATAACCGAGTTTTCACCGCTGAGCTGGTAGTGATAACCCCAGGCACCATGGAGAAGCTGGTGCCTCCGTTACCAACAACGATGGGGAAACCGCTAGATGTGAGCTCAGAGGGGGTGACCTTCCAGTGGGATACCCCACGGATCGGACCGGAAGGGGCCAGGCAGGAGGGCCTCAGCATTGCTGCGCTCACCTGGGAACAGTATAAGCAATGCTTAATTCTACAATGGCAAAACCAAAAAGAGACAGAACCAAATGACCCACCGAGGGTATAGAGACCAAGGACTGAACACAATAAGAGGAACTCGGTAAGGCAGGGGACTGTACTGGCCTTTCACCCGAAGCGGGGTTGGAGCTCTATACAAGAACCGGCACTGCCGACTGAAATCTTCTTTACCAGCTACAATGTGAAAACCCCGACCTGCAATCGATATGACAATCAGCTACCATGTAAAGGGGACCAGGTGACCTACACTCCCCACCGGAGTGCGCAGGGGTGGTGTGCTCGAGATGTCCAATGATGCGAGCCGGTAGTAGTGCCACCTGCTGTCCCGACTACGACTAACCCGGATTTGACCAGCGCCACTACTGTCGCCACGGTGTGTATTATCGCCGCCACTGAACTTGCAACCACAGCTGACATCCAAATCCAGACGCCGGGTGATCTGACCGCGCCTGGGAGACCAACCAATGATACCGATTCTGCATCCGCCGAGGACAGAGGACCGCAGCCTTACCGGCCAGAAAGTGTCCGCCACCAGCAGATGCCGTGTAACCTCATGTGAGGATAAACACCAGAACCAGAGTAAGCTACTTATGCTCTGCAATTGTATATAGTTAACTGTTTATCTCCTTGCTGCTAATACCCGACTAGGGTTATTCTTAATGGGATCCCTTTGTTTACCCGGGTTCCCTATTGCTTTTTATTTTTGCTTTTATTTTCCTTTTTGCTCCTTGTTCACCCATGTTATAAAGACTACTGAATCATGGACGGTGAATGGTTCACAAACTGCATTGTAAATAGTTCGCACCCTAATAAGGGTGCCCCCTACTGGTTTTACAAGGAAAAGAACTCTGCAAAGAAACTGTTCCTGGAAACAGTACATGAGTTCCTGCTGTAAACGGACTTGCGACTTGAGAAGTTGCACTGCCTCCAAGAGACTTGGTTCCCTCTTAAAGGGGATGTTCACCAGTTGCACTTAATGTATAATGTTGCCTTAAAAGAAAGTGAATAGTAATAATGTTTTACATAGCAAGTTATATGTAGCTAGCTAGTCAGTTATAGAAAATGTTTTATAATGTTGCTACAGATTGAGGACAGGAAGTAGACCCGTAGGGGTTAGTGGGTGAGTCCTCCTAGGAGCCATAGAGAGATGGCTCAGTGATTCTGTACTAAGAGAAGAGGCAGTAGGCCTGGGCAGATAGACAGGCGGTCCTGCATATGAACAATCAGAGAGTAAAAAGAAGAGTATTGCACTTAGAAGAGAAAAATAAAGAAAAGTTAATTTATATTTTAGGAGCTTTATAATAAGCCTTTAGTGGATCCAGGTTATACGTCCTTAAAGGCAAAGTTAAATTATTGTTCAGAATTTGCACTTAGTAGAATACCCGGCTGGGTAATAGAAGTTATTTATAGTGTGTTATTTAAAATATTTAGAATATATGACAAGAGAGGCGCACTCTATAATAAAATGACAAATGGTGCTCAGAGGAAAAAATCCAATGCAACAATGTTTATGTAACCTCTGGCACTCAAAAAGTACAACTTGCTTTGTTTCAAAATAAAGGGTTTATTCACTACCGGTCATATTAACATCAGACAATCTCCAACGTTTCGGCTTTTTTTAGCCTTTTTCTCAGACATCAATGCACTTATTTCTGGTGACTTTTTTACTGGGATCTTTCACCACCATCTGGTACTATATGGTACTTCTATAAGTTACTGAGTACTCTGTATATGATTTTTTGACCAATTATTGTTTATTGTTGTAGACTTCCTTGAAAAAGGCTAAAAAAAGCCGAAACGTTGGAGATTGTCTGATGTTAATATGACCGGAAGTGAATAAACCCTTTATTTTGAAACAAAGCAAGTTGTACTTTTTGAGTGCCAGAGGTTACATAAACATTGTTGTATTTAAAATATTTAACCATGTTTTGTTTGTAACGTTCAAGAGTCCTCACCTCCCATAAAGGGAAGCACTGTTATTATTACGTATTACTTGTTTATTGCATTTCAAAATTTGTATGTCTTTTTGCGGACATGTATTGTTGTTTTCTTCCCAGTCCGGGAGTACTGGATTTAACCGGGGGGGAAGTGCAGCGCCCCAGAGACCTGGTAGTTGCAGTAACATCGCTCTGCCACTAAGGGGAGTGATGGTACGTCTGATGGCACTTAAGGCGTTCACCTGACCAGGTATCACAGACACCAATACACTTCACAGTCTGGCCTCCAGGGGGAGCAAAGGGTTCTATGTATTAGGCCACTCCTCACAATCTGGTAAAACTGGGGGTTGAATAGGAAGTTAGAGAAAAGCTGACTGGGTTGGAACCAGGCAACATCCTGTGGCAGAGGGTGTTGCAGGGGAAGATTCAGGGGGGTCCCTGTCAGGGGTGGGATCCTGACAGAGGCCTAGCGAACAGGAAAGCACGTTAAGGAACCGCGCCTGCACTACATCGCGGCGGTATCTCAAGAAAGGACAAGAAGCGAGGTTTATTGAGAAGAGTGAGAAACGAGATCAAAGCAAAAAGGAGATAACACCAGTATGAGTCGTGCTGTAAGACCGAGGCAACATCCTACTGAGGCGTGTAGCCGGTGGCCGGAACGCCACGGAAGTATTTGGCTCCAAGCATTACTTCAAACCAACGGCAGGACAGTTAATTTTAGGTTGGCTGTCTCACCTAAGCAGACATAGGGGGCAACTGTGGGAGAGGGGCGTCACTAGGGTCCCGGAAGAACTCCAGGCCTACCCGTCATACGGGTGCGTCCTAGCCATATCAACTGGGGGACGGAGAAGAACATCAGAACAGATATAAGTTGTGGGAAAGAACATCAGTAACAGACACAACAGTTGTGAGGACTATACCGTGGTGCTCAGCAGGGAGGTACTACAAAACACAGGCGCTAGAAGGTGCCTTTGGACCAGCCGGTCTCAGCCAGCCCTGTTAGCAGTGCTCTGGATTGAGGATCTTGAAGCCTTCAGTGAAGAGACTGCAACCCTGTGTCCTCGTTATTCATCGCGACCTACACCACGCACCATCATTACACCTTTCATTGGACGCCCCTTAGCAGGGTCACGGACCGGGTCTAGCCACCGTGACAGCCACAGGACTGAGACAGAGAGGCCCGGTACCGAGTACCCCACGGCCCTGCGTCTGGGGGCGCTCCAGTAGTGCAATAGGTATTGAGTGCAAACCAATGCAAAAGTGCTTTAAAGTGTTAAATAGGCGATGTAAAGAAACACTTACTTCTAATATATGTAGGTAGATAAATATGGACCGCCAGTACGATATGGAGCACCGTTAATTAACACTTTAAAGCACTTTTGCATTGGTTTGCACTCAATACCTATTGCACTACCACTTAATTTTTGCTTGTCTTTTCTATTTTATATTATGCACATTGTGGCACATTTTATATATATTACACTCTTTTTAATAATTTTTATTTACTTGCTTTCATATTGGGCAGTTTTTTGACCTTATGGATAGAGATATTTAAATTAATTATTATGGCAGCCAGATAGTTATGGGCACTAGTACAGGTCCTTCTCAAAAAATTAGCATATAGTGTTAAATGTCATTATTTACCATAATGTAATGATTACAATTAAACTTTCATATATTATAGATTCATTATCCACCAACTGAAATTTGTCAGGTCTTTTATTGTTTTAATACTGATGATTTTGGCATACAACTCCTGAAAACCCAAAAAACCTGTCTCAATAAATTAGCATATCAAGAAAAGGTTCTCTAAACGACCTATTACCCTAATCTTCTGAATCAACTAATTAACTCTAAACACATGCAAAAGATACCTGAGGCTTTTAAAAACTCCCTGCCTGGTTCATTACTCAAAACCCCCATCATGGGTAAGACTAGCGACCTGACAGATGTCAAGAAGGCCATCATTGACACCCTCAAGCAAGAGGGTAAGACCCAGAAAGAAATTTCTCAACAAATAGGCTGTTCCCAGAGTGCTGTATCAAGGCACCTCAATGGTAAGTCTGTTGGAAGGAAACAATGTGGCAGAAAACGCTGTACAACGAGAAGAGGTGACCGGACCCTGAGGAAGATTGTGGAGAAGGACCGATTCCAGACCTTGGGGAACCTGAGGAAGCAGTGGACTGAGTCTGGTGTGGAAACATCCAGAGCCACCGTGCACAGGCGTGTGCAGGAAATGGGCTACAGGTGCCGCATTCCCCAGGTAAAGCCACTTTTGAACCATAAACAGCGGCAGAAGCGCCTGACCTGGGCTACAGAGAAGCAGCACTGGACTGTTGCTAAGTGGTCCCAAGTACTTTTTTCTGATGAAAGCAAATTTTGCATGTCATTCGGAAATCAAGGTGCCAGAGTCTGGAGGAAGACTGGGGAGAAGGAAATGCCAAAATGCCTGAAGTCCAGTGTCAAGTACCCAGTCAGTGATGGTGTGGGGTGCCATGTCAGCTGCTGGTGTTGGTCCACTGTGTTTCATCAAGGGCAGGGTCAATGCAGCTAGCTATCAGGAGATTTTGGAGCACTTCATGCTTCCATCGGCTGAAATGCTTTATGGAGATGAAGATTTCATTTTCCAGCACGACCTGGCACCTGCTCACAGTGCCAAAACCACTGGTAAATGGTTTACTGACCATGGTATTACTGTGCTCAATTGGCCTGCCAACTCTCCTGACCTGAACCCCATAGAGAATCTGTGGGATATTGTGAAGAGAAAGTTGAGAGACGCAAGACCCAACACTCTGGATGAGCTTAAGGCCGCTATTGAAGCATCCTGGGCCTCCATAACATCTCAGCAGTGTCACAGGCTGATTGCCTCCATGCCACGCCGCATTGAAGCAGTCATTTCTGCCAAAGGATTCCCGACCAAGTATTGAGTGCATAACTGAACATTATTATTTGATGGTTTTTTTGTTTGTTATTAAAAAACACTTTTATTTGATTGGACGGGTGAAATATGCTAATTTATTGAGACAGGTTTTTTGGGTTATCAGGAGTTGTAGGCCAAAATCATCAGTATTAAAACAATAAAAGACCTGACAAATTTCAGTTGGTGGATAATGAATCTATAATATATGAAAGTTTAATTGTAATCATTACATTATGGTAAATAATGAAATTTAACACTATATGCTAATTTTTTGAGAAGGACCTGTATATCATATACACATATATTAAATTATTCTTGATTTTAGTATTGTCTCTTATGCTTTAATAATTGGTACCTAATAACAGGAGCTGCAGGACGGTGAACACCACGGAGTAATAGAGATTAGACAGCTCATTTCTCGGCACTGTTCAGACATAAGTTGATTGATAGATTGTAAGCTTGCGAGCAGCAGGGCCCTCATTCCTCCTGGTATCTGTTTTGAACTGTGATTTCTGTTATGCTGTAATGTCTGTTGTCTGTATAAGTCCCCTCTATAAGTTGTAAAGCGCTGCGGAATATGTTGGCGCTATATAAATAAAATTATTATTATTATTATTATTATTATAAGTTTTCTTCAGTAGATCAATGGCAAGAGTGAGAATTACCTTGTATAGACGAATCAGACCTTGCTGCTCGCTAAAAAACATTTATGCAATCGGTGTTATTTCTAATAAGAAATCTGATCACTTCTTTCTATAGGCAAGTGAGATTTTCTGACGATTTTATGCTCAAGAACAGCAAGATCGCATAGTAAAAAAAGCCGGATTACTCACCGGTAATGCTCTTTTAATGAGTCCACGACAGCACCCCACTGGAGAGGGATCCGCCCCGCAGGAACAGGAAACCTATTGAGAAATAAAAGAGGGCGGTCCGCCTCTCCTCCTCAGTTTTGATTTCAGAGTACCCGGAGGACCGCCAGTATTAGGCAAATATCATTTATTTCATTCTTTAAACTTATTTGCTTATGATTAAAAGGAATTTACTCAATCCGTATTATATTGATCTAGGGCGGGATGTAAGAGGGTGCTGTCGTGGACTCATTAAAAGAGCATTACCGGTGAGTAATCCGGCTTTTTACTCTTCGCCACGACAGCACCCCACTGGAGATCTTTCAGAGACCATCACCTAGGGAGGGGACCACCGTGCTGAGGACAGTCCTGCCAAAGTCTAGGTCAGAAGTTGACGATAGGTCTAGCCTATAGTGGTTATAGAATGTAGAAGGATTTGACCACGTTGCCGCCTTACATATAGTTTCAATCGGGACGTCTCCCCTCTCTGCCCAGGAGGATGCCATCGCTCTGGTGGAGTGTGCCGTTATGCCTTCCGGAGGGATTTCTTTCCTCGCGGAGTAAGCCAGTCTGATAGATTCTCTGATCCACCGGGATAAGGTGCTTTTTGTTACTCCATGACCCTTCTTGACACCCTGGAAGGAAATAAACAGAGCCCTATCCTGTCGCCAGCTGCTGGTCTTTTCAATGTATTTTAACACTACTCTTTTAACGTCTAGAGTGTGATATTTTTGTTCTTCAGGAGTGGATGGATTACTGAAGAAAGTGGGCAAGATTATTTCTTGTGACCTGTGGAATTTTTTCGCTACTTTGGGTAGATAGGAAGGGTCTGGTTTAAGAATTAGTTTATCCTGAAAGGTTAACAAAAAAGGTGGATCTATGGAGAGTGCTTGGATGTCACTGATTCTCCTAGCTGAAGTCAGTGCTACCAAGAGGGCCGTCTTTAGTGATAGACATTTAATTGATATTGAGTCTATTGGCTCGAATGGAGAGTCTGTTAGGGCTTGTAAGACTAAATTTAAATCCCAGGGTGGAATCCTAGGTATGTTAACTGGATTCATTCTTTCGCAGGCCGTAATAAATCTGGATACCCATCTATCCCCCGCGATGTTATGGCCATAGAGGGCTCCTAGTGCTGAAACATGAACCTTTAAGGTGTTTACAGTTAGACCTAGTTCTCTCCCTTTTTGAAGAAACTCCAGGATAGAATGTATCGGAATCTCTGATGTGTTGGTAGATGTATGGAATTGCAGGAATTTTTTCCATACTCTCGTATAGATTTTTGTGGTGGAGGGTTTCCTACTATGGAGAAGTGTATCAACCAAACCCCCCGAGAACCCTCTTGACCTTAGCATCTGCCTCTCAAGTTCCAGGCCGTCAGGTGAAGATTGTCCACCTGAGGGTGGAAAAACGGACCTTGGAAGAGAAGATTGGGCGTTGAGGGGAGGACCCAAGGATCTGAGATCGACATAGTCTGTAGCCATGAGAACCATGGTCTCTTGGGCCAGAATGGAGCTATCAGTACAACTCTCGCCCCTTCCTCCCTGATTTTGCGTATGACTTGAGGTAGCAATATGATCGGAGGAAACGCGTACGCCAGACTGAACTGCCAAGGGGCTTGGAGAGCGTCCAGAATGTCCGGATGATCCGCTGGTGATAGGGAGGCGAATCTCTGAACTTTTCTGTTTCTTCTTGTGGCGAAGAGATCTATCTGAGGACGGCCCCAAAGAGATACTATGTCCAGGAAAATTTGTTGGTTTAGACACCACTCCCCTTGTTTTAGGGTGTGTCGGCTTAGAAAGTCCGCCTGCTGATTGCTTGCTCCTCTTATGTGCAACGCAGTAAGGGATGCTAGATGATTTTCTGCTAGATTTAAAATTTCCGTAGCAGAAGACATCAGAGTCTCTGATCGCGTACCTCCTTGACGGTTTAGATACGCCACGGTGGTGGTGTTGTCGGACAGGACTCTGACGTTTTTCCCCCGAAGCTGTGGGAGGAAATGGTATAAGGCGTACTTTACAGCATTTAGTTCTTTGAAGTTAGAGGAGCTGCAGCTTTCCTCTATGCTCCATGATCCCTGGCAATAATCATTCCCCATATGAGCGCCCCATCCATGAGGACTGGCGTCAGTGGTTATGGTATGAGATGGCGTTATTACCCATGGAACCCCACTCATCAAATGGTCTGAGTCTAGCCACCACTCTAAGGAAGTTAAAACCTCCTGAGATAAGGTTATTTTTGCATTTAGATGACCCAATAACCGTTTATCCTCTTGTAAAACTTGATGTTGCAGTGTTCTAGTGTGGTGTTGAGCCCATCTTACTGCAGGTATACAAGAGATTAGAGACCCTAATAATGACATAGCCTGTCTTAGGGATATACGTGGATTGTTTATTGCGGCTAGGACTTTGTGTCTGATCAGTGAAATTTTTACCTGTGGCAGAAGACACTTTTGAGATATAGAGTCTAAATGGAACCCCAAGAACGCTTGACGGGAAAGTGGAGTGAGTCTGGATTTGTCGGTATTGATTATCCAGCCCAGGCCCTGTAGAGAGGAAATTGTGTGAGCTAAACGGTCAGTACATTGAGTAGCTGAATTTCCTATTACCAGAAAATCATCCAGATAGGGCACAATCAAGGTTTCCTTCTGGCGAAGGTATGCCATCACCTCTAGCATTATCTTGGTGAAGATCCTCGGTGCTGTTGAGAGGCCGAAGGGCAGGGCCACATATTGAAAATGATGAACCTCGTTGTTGATTTTTACCGCCACCCTGAGGAATTTCTGGTATCTGTTATGAATAGGGAGATGATAATATGCATCTTTTAGATCAATGCCCCCCATCATACAATTTGGGAAGAGGAGCTTTATGGTGGATCTAATGGACTCCATTTTAAAGGTATAATTTTCGATAAATAAGTTGAGTTTTTTAAGGTTAATGATTGTCCTGAAAGAACCGTCGGGTTTAGAGATTAGGAATAGGGGAGAGTAGAACCCCCTACCCTCCTGTCCCACCGGAACTTGGACTAGGACCCGTTTTGATAATAGGGTTTGAATTTCAAGCTCTAACGCCTGTTGCTGTATAGGCGAGCTGAAAGATGTTATAATATAAGACTCGTGGGGGACACGAGAGAATTTTAATTTAATTCCATCTCGGATGATATTTAAAACCCACGAGCTAGATGTTATCTTTTCCCATTGAGTGGCGAAAAACTTCAATCTACCCCCAACTGGTATATCCTCAGTATTTGTTATCTTTTGAGGGGTTGGGTCTTCTGAACATGGTACCTCTCTGCTTTTCATGTTTAGCGGTCCATGTTGTAGACCTATCCGTTTGCTTTCTTTTGCCAAACGGTCTCCTTTTGAAGGCTCTCCTATAAAAAGGAATGGAAGAGTCAGGAAAAGCTTTTTTCCTGTCTTTCGCCTTCTTTAGTATGTCATCTAGAGTTTTGCCAAAGAGGAACTCACCCTCACATGGGATGGCGCATATTTTAGATTTTGACTGCGCATCGCCCTTCCAGCTTTTCATCCATAGTGCACGCCTTGCGTTGTTTACCAGACCTGCAGACCTTGCCGCTAACCGAAGGGAGTCCGCGGATGCGTCCGCCATGAAGGCTGCTGCACCCCGTATTAAGGGGATGGCTGCCCGTAATTTCTCTCTTGGGGTTTTATTCTCAATTTGTTGGTCCAATTGATCTATCCATATGAGCATTGATCTGGCTGTGCAAGTGCTTGCTACTGCTGGCTTAAATATTCCCGTAGTTGCCTCCCAGGATCTTTTTAGGGAGGACTCGGCTTTGCGATCTAGAGGATCCGAGAGCAGTCCCGCATCCTCTACAGGCAGAGTTGACTGCTTCGAGGTAGAGGCTACAGCAGCATCAACTTTAGGGACTTTTGTCCATGTGAGAAGCTCGTCGTCACTAAACGGGTATTTTCGTTTTGACGATGAGGGTAAAAAGCTTCTCTGATCTTGCTTTTCCCACTCCCTTTTTATTAACGCTTTCACTGCCGGTATGACCGGAAAGCATCTCCTTTTTCTCTCTGCCAAACCCGCAAACATTATATCTTGCGTGGTTTGTGCTCCTTTTGTCTCTTCACACCCCATAGTGTCTCGTATTGATTTCACTAAATTGTCCACACTTTCCACCGGGAAGCAAGGACGTCCCTCAATTTCAGACGATGAAGATGATGATGATGATGATGACGACAGGGAGGCGTCTGAACACACAACCTGGTCACTGTCTGAATTTGACGAGGGTGTTGGTATTTTGGGTTTGGCTTTATGCGGTTTATCTTGGGATATGGCTCTTAATTCTTCCCTGATAATGGTACGCAAGTCCGTAATGGACATTGCCGCTCCTTGTGTGGTCTCAGATATACAGCCTTGACAAAGTTTTTTGGGGTATGAGTCGGGTAGGGGCTGGCTACATAGAGCACATTCTTTATGTTTTGTTTTTTCACGTTTTTTACCCTGACCCGTGCGCTGATGAGAGAAGGAGGAGGGAGAGAGAGAGAGAGGGGAAATAGCATTAGCTTAATAGGTAGAGTCACTCACACTCACCCAGTGAAGCTGATAATACCGGATCAGAAGCCCGAGATCCTGTCCTGGATCTGATCACCGAACCGCTCTTATGACCGGTGTCTGAAGATCCTTTGCTGGGACGATCTTTGGCAGGGGGTACTTGGTCTCCTGTTTCAGGGTCCATGGCACCTGGGGATGACATCTTACATCGCCAGATAGTAGCGCTCATTTGATTTAAATATGGCGCCTAAGCGTCCTCCATCTTGCGCATGCGCAAGGACCGCACCTTCCCCCCCGCCGCCGGCCACAGCTTGGATACTCCGGAAGTTCAAACTATACTTCCGGGTAATCCTTGGTGGTGGTCGGCGCGTGCGCAGTCCGAGCCCCGGACTCACTTCCGGAACGCTGTCCTCACCTGCTCAGCGAGGATTCCGGCGCCTGCTATTGCCACCTGCTTCGGAAATGATGCCCGGCGGCCTTACCCGGACCAGGTCATCATCCGGGCTTCTGTCAGGCGAGGAGGGAGCCGTCAAACGGATCTCCCCCGACGCTGCCTCTGGACTGCAGCCCCTGCCGTTCTTAAAAGACACCGCACAGGCGGCGTGCATGCCCAGGTATTTTTCCTTCATAGAAATCCTGTCGTTCCTGCAGGAACAGGAAACCTAAACTGAGGAGGAGAGGCGGACCGCCCTCTTTTATTTCTCAATAGGTTTCCTGTTCCTGCGGGGCGGATCCCTCTCCAGTGGGGTGCTGTCGTGGCGAAGAGTAAAAAATAAAAAATAAAAATGTGTAAATATATTTATCTACTATATAATGGTCTAAGGGTCACTTCCGTCTTTCTGTCAGTCCTTCTGTCACGGATATTCATTGGTCGCAGCCTCTGTCATGGCATCCAAGTGACTGATGGGCGTTTTGCCACGACCAATCAGCGACGGCCACAGTCCGGCGGCAATATGGCCGCCCTTTCCTCCTCGCAGTCAGTGCCCGCTCCATACTCCCCTCCAGTCAGCCCTCACTCAGGGTTAATGCCAGCGTTACCGGAGCACGGTGTAACGCACTCCAGTTATGCAGCTATTAACCCTGTGTGACCAACTTTTTTCTATTGATGCTGCGTATACAGCAGCAATAGTAAAACAATCTAATGTTAAAAATAATAAAAAAAGGTTATTCTCACCCTCCGAAGTGGGTGCTGTCCTCGGCAGTGCAAGCTGCAGGTTCCTGTTCCAAAGATGCTATGCGAGAAGGACCTTCCAGGACATCATGGTCATGTGACCGCAACATCACAGGTCCTGCGCTCATAGCAACCCTGGGACCGGAAGCTGCCGCGTGCACCGCACACAGGCGCCAGCACTACAGTGGGCCCTCGGAAGGAGAGTATAGGTTTATTTTTTAACCTGTTACATACGTGGCTGGGCAATCTACTACGTGGCTGGGCAGTATACCACGTGGACTGTGCAATATGCTACGTGGACTGTGCAATATGCTACGTGGACTGTGCAATATGCTACGTGGACATGCATATTCTAGAATACCTGATGCGTGAGAATCAGGCCACCATCTAGTATCTATCTATCTATCTATCTTTCAGTACCGCTCACTTCCACATTGAGATGAAGTTTCCATCCAAAATCCAAAACACATGATCCATCATAAATGTCTCAAGATGAAAATACCCCTTTAAGTTAACACCAAATCTTGGTTTTGCCATAGATAAATCAAAGTATCAGGCCCACTTTCTATCATTCTACCACACAGACATCTTTAAATATACAAATAGATATTTTAATTAATAATCTGGAAAGTAACATTTATTTAAACAATAAAAACAATTTGCTGCCGAATGGTATTTCCAGCTGCCAACAATGGATGGTGAGGTGTGAGGTATAAACAGATAAAAAGGTCACATGGACACAACAAGAATAAAGAAAGTCCAGAAGAAATGTTAGCCTAAAAACACAAAAAAGACACAAGAAAAAGTTTTAAAACAATTTAAAGTTTTTCTTGGTAAGACAGACGACTATGTACAGGAGGAGGAGAGTCGCCGCTCAGTTCTGGCTCCTCAGGGGCAGTTTGGATCTGGGGATTGAGGTCTCTCCGTCTTCTGTATGCTTCAACTGCTCCAGGATTGTCAAGTTCGCTTTGTTTTCCTTTTCTTTTTTGTGTCTTTTCTTTAGCTGTTAAATAAGGGAGAAAATCAAAACTGGGTTACAAAACTCATGTACTTTATTCTTCAAGAATTCTGAATTTATTACAGGGCTCCCCCCACTTGGGAGCGGTTAGTTACTGCTAGCTACACAGTGCACACTGAACACTCCCCGGAATGTGACTGGCAGTAATGCGGCGTGCAGAGAAGGTTGTCGATCAATGCTCTGCCCTGATGACTGGAAGCATGCAGCTGCAGGGAGAACATAACATTTTCTACCTGCAGCCGCTGCTCCAGTAAGCCAACTACACAGAGTTTATGCCATTAAGCTGCAGATTAGCACTATATCTGCAGATAGTGTTTCTGGAGGAGACGGGTTTCCTTTAAAGTGAACTTCTGCTCATCGTCTTGTAACTTTTTTTTAAATTGCTCTTTGTAGAATGTGTGAACAACAAGAACACAAATTTTGGTAGAAATTATACTCAAAATGATTGAAGCAAATTTTCAGGACAAGGTCTTACTTTGAAAAAGGGAACGCCACCATTTTCCTGGCAAACAACATTGACATCTATGATTGACTTCTCGCTTATGCTGTCATTGACGGCTGGTTCATCTTCAAGGGAGTCCTGAGAAAGAATGAATCATAATAATGGACATGTCTTATAGGACTGGAAAACATCTGTCAAATCTATTGAAAGCAAAGGGTTAATACAAATAATCCGTGCTCCCTCTAAACCTACGGAGGATTAAAACGGAACCTGTCGATCAATGAGGCTTAAACGACAGGCAGCAGGAGTCAGTCTGGAAATTACCTATATCTTTCTCTTAAAAGTTGTGGAATTTCAGAGAAAACATTTGAAGATTTGGATGGGGATCATAGCCGGAGAGGGGACTAGTGTCGCCCACTGTTGGCTTATCCCTGCTCTGCTCTTGTAGATTGACAGGACTCTCCTCGCATAAGTGTAATCATCTACAGGGTGAAGCCGGTGGAGGGCAGCACCGGATTAGTCCTGCTTCTCCAGATTGTGCCGGCCTGCGGGATCATAAGCTTTAGAAGCTGGACCGAGACAGTCTCCATCACTCAAGAAGAGAAAACCTTTAGGTTATGTTCAGCATTTTTGATGCATAAAAAGAAAAAAAAAACAAACAAAAAAAAAAAAAAAAAAAAAAAAGTCGGAATTTGTGCGAGTTTTTGACACCAAGCTATTTTGATCACAAGAAGGAAAATTTGCAGTAAAAACAATGAAATTGGCACGTTATGTACCACAAGTATAATAATAAAAAAATAAATAAAAATAAAACCACAGAAAGAGTGTGGCCATAACGGTCGGGCCTGAGTGCTCTGCTGGCAACATACTATTCAGTCACAGCCCCCTTTCCGCAGTTACCGGTGCCACTTTGCCAACTGTTCCCTTCTGCTCACCTGGTCCACAGGCTCCTCAGATATGGAGACCACACTGTTGACAGCAGCTTGTAGCTCTTCCTGCCGCCGCTTCCTGAACTGCTCCAGGAGGACATCTCTTGGTTGTGACTTTATGAGAGAATTGGGGAAAATATACTCTCTCCTCTGGGGAGTGGCACCTGCAACAGAAAGGAATTAAAGTCCCCAGTATAAAACGCAGATTTAACACCCAAGAGGAAGGCTTGTGGTTTCTTGGTTGCTCACCTGTTGGTAGGTCATTTTGGAGTTCTTCATTAATGTAAGAATTGACTTTATCCAGAGCGGCCTGAGTTTGCTCGTGAAGCTCCAGCTGCTGCTCCTCAATCAGTTCCTTCCCGCTCTTGACCTGTTCAGATAGGTTGGCTACAGCCGCCTCCTGTGCAAGCTTCTGCCGGTTCACCATGTCTGTAATCCCAGCCACTGAGGAGGTGCAGCCATCGACCATACCCTGCAGGAGAAAGCAAATGTGGCAATTCACCTGCAACATGTCAGCAAGTAGGAAGAAATGGTCAAGGAAAGAAAAAAAAAAAAGCTGCCAGATCCAATTGGTGATTTTATTGTTAATCCATTAAAAAGATATATACATTACAGAAATAAACAACGGGGAGACCTCTGTGAAACCAACGCTTTTCGAACACCATTCTTAATCCTGGTTTGGTATTAAGATGAAGAATGTTTGGCTTTCGAAACGCGTTGCTTTCAGAGGTGTGTGTGTGCGCATGCGTGCGTGCATGTATGTATTTCTTTTTAATGGATTAACAATAAAATTCACAATTTTACCTGCAGTTTAATCTAGAACCTGGACCATTTTTTCCCCTTGAACTTGTATCTACAGACACTGGGCAGTGGCATGGGGCTTCCTCATTCGCAACAAATAAGGGAGAGCCGGTGTTTCTCTCCACAGTTTGAGCATGTAGGAATACTTTTCACTTGCTGCATCCAATGTATGGAAAGAGGTCCCCTGGCAATAACATAGCCAAGGAATGCGGAAACTGGCCCCAAAGCTGTACCAAGTTTAGAAGTTACAGACAGGGTATAACTTCCAAAGCGCTGGGGATGAAGAGAGACGAATGCTAGGATTCCCCACCAATTCGTAGAACCAGTGCTTCGAAGACCCCGTGTGAATGGAGCGGTGTTTGAGTACATGCAACTCCACTCATTTTCTACGAGATCTCCTAAGACACCTCAGCACAGACCCCTAAACTTTCCAATTGTTGTGCGTCTGAACCACTGTGGACCCCCATAACCCAAGAATGGAGCATTGGTTGCACATGGACACCCCATACTCCATTTACTCTCGATGGGACTACAGGAGACAGCCCTCGGTTTCTACAGCATTCACAATGACTGCAGCCCCATTTGCTTCCTAGCACTTCCAAGCCCCGTTCTGGGATTGGTGGTTAGACCCCAAAACATACATCCTGCGGATAGGGGGATTACATTAGGAATAGCCATTTAAGCATTTGCATGGCCAGTGTCTACATGATCACTATAAGAATGTGCAATGCTGCGCAATGTGACCGGGGACTTACCGTGTGGAAGCTTTGAAGCTGGGCTTTTTTATCCTGTAAGTAGCAGTTGTGCTGTTCCATTATGGAAGCCATCTTGGTCCTGGTGGTCTCACACCAGCTCTCAGTGTCCAGACATAGGGCAGTGATGTTGCCGCTCAGCTTCTCACACAGGCTGTTGGATTCATCTATGGTCCTCATGTTGGATCCTGATAGTTGCCGGATCTCGCTGGCTACAGCTCCACTCGGGTCTACCAATACCTTGTGATGACTTGAAGTATGTTCAATGGCTTCCGATGTAACACTGCAAGAAAAATGCAAAAGTCGGATTACTGGGCAGCGCACTCGACCGTGTCTAATGTCTGCATTCACATCAGAAGCCACATAACCATTCTCTATAACGGTCATGGACACCATGCGGGCCACACATCTATAAGATGACACAATGCCAGCACAAAAAAACACACAAGACTGTTAATAGGGGTTTTTCCACTTAAAGAAAAGTGGACCCCAAACTCTTTCATCTCCCCTGGTAACCTTGTTTCTGTGTCTTTGCTGCAGTGGGTGACATGCACAATACCACTGCAGCCAATCACAGAGCTCGGCGGCTCATGCGGTAGACATTGTGAGAGCTTCTGAGCTCAGTGATTGGCTGCAGGGGTGATGCGATTGTCACTGCTGCAACCAGAACACAGGAGCAGCGGCAGAGAGCCAGCGCCGAATCCAGGTGTCTACTTTACTTAAATGGAAAACTCCATTAAACAATTCACTACTGCGCTCCGGATAGGTGCCCGGCTTACTTATCCAGATCCTGCTGGAACTGCTCGGCAAAACTTGTCATCTTTCCTCCTTCACCAAGAAGACCCTCGAAGCTCTGATCTGTTTCCACAGCAACAAGATTCATCTGGTTTTGGAACAAACTAACAAGATTGTTCAGTGCCTATATAAAAAAGGAAAAAAAAAAAAAAAAAAAAAAAAGTTTAATTTATTAATATTATTCACTTCAAAGATATGGCTGACCATGTGTGATCATAAAGAGGAAAACATCTGATTACACTCAGTACAGCTCCAAACAGGAAGGTGAAATGGAGGTATATGCATGACATGTCCGCATTGCTACCTGGGAATGCAGGGTCCGGGCGGTCTGCAGCTTTTCTTTCAAACTCTCGGACTCGACCTGAATAGTGGAGAGAGCAGAAGTGGCATCCCGACGTAACCTGTGCAGCATCATGGAGTGTTCTGTGAAGAATCTGTCCATCTCTGCATTATGGGAATCAACCTATAAACAGAGGGACAATGAGCGTGTACAAATGGCAACGAGTGAGAACATATCTGCATGTGAACAGTTACATACAAAAAGGATTATTTAATTTATTTTTTTAAACTACATAGGACAGTTACACCTGCCTTTTTGAGTAATATAGTCTAAGGGTGGGTATTTTAATAAATTCTACACTGATATTTTTACACTTGCATAGCTCTATACGTTGTAAATGGGGCGGCTCCTCCAGCCACTGCATGGATTTGTGCAAGCCTCATGAGGCCCCAGAAAAGATCAAGATCTTACAAGTCTCCGTGATTTTGCATGAACCACTCTGAACATTCAAATACGGCAACGATGTTATCTGAAAACTTCTGTCACTCCCGGAAGCCACACGATTGAAGAGCTTATCTGAAGAGTTGTAGTTGAAGTCCCTGCATGTGAATTGCACTATTTCCACTAATAGTGATGGCAACGCCAAAAAAAAAAAAAAAAAAAAAAAAAAAAAAAAGTGTTATATGCTATTATATCACTAGTCATGTACCTTGTCTGCTACAGCCGAGAAACTCTGCATGCTTCGACTCATCTGAGAATTCAGATCCAAAACAGAGGTGACGATTGGCAGCAGGTCAGATGCCAGGGCTTTCTGCAGAGCAAACTTGAGCTCATCCTGCCGGAAGAGATGACAGAAACCAGAGAAAATACTACATGCCCAGATATTAGTGCATAAAGCAAAAGCAACACAGTGCAGCCTAATAGAAAAGGGGATAGAAAGTGAGAACAAGTCACCACCTATCCGCAGGATGATCAGTGGGGGGCCGTCTGCTGGGGCAGGCACCGAAAAGCAGAACAAGAAACTGTCCCAGTTACAAAGATCAATCGACACCATTCATTCCATATCGAGAGCAAAACCTGACAGCTCTTTCTTTTTCAGACTACCCCATAGAGAATGAATGGAATCTGAAAGGTCACCTTATTTTGTATCTGGGATAAAAGTGCATTGATCTGCTGATAGGTGGGGGTCCCAGCGATCATATCCCATCAAACAGTAAGTTATCACCTTTTTCCTCCAGACAACCCCTTTAATATAGATTGGGTTCCTAACCTCGGCATCCCCCACCGGTCTCTCATTACAAACAGCTGACATGCCAATCAATGGCTGCAGGGGTCACACACCATATTAATGGAAACACAACGCCAGTAGTATGGTACGCGACCGCTGTGGCCATATTTTCGCTGTAGTGGTCACATGTGATCTGTGCTGCAAAGATGTCACTTACTAATAAAGCCATTGCTACGTACCAGGTGTTTCTGCATCTCGGCCTTGGCTTCTGCGGACAGGCCTTCTTGCTTGTTTATTCCATCCATGCTCTGACCGACTTGCCTGGACACCGTATCTTTAACCGTATTGAAAGATGTGGACACTGCAGCCACCGTGGCACCTAGTGCTGAACAGCTGGCACCCAGGAGGTCATCTGCAAGAAGAATGGCTTATAAATGGCGGACTGTCCAAACCTCTATCCCATAAGTGCAATTATCCAGCTAAACCACTAAGGCTGAGAAAACGAGGTCCTCGGTTTATTACTAATGTAGAAAGATGCACCCTTACAACACTAGGATAGTTTAAAAGGTTTTTCTGGTTTCGGAAAAGCACTGTCCCTGGGTGGTTTATTAAAAAAAACCACAAACAAACACGTGTTATTGTCTGAAGCATTGACATATCGACAACACTGCAGCCAATCAGTGAAGGGAGTGTCTTGTGTCATCTACTCGGACAAAGACTGAGCTCCCTGATTGGCTGCCATGGGCGGATGCGACCTCAGAGCTGCAGACCATAAACATAGGAAGCAGCAGTGGAGACTCAACAATGGAGGGTGAATAAAGCTTAAAACCCACATTGAAAACCTCTTTTAGAGATAGCCATTCAATAGTTTTAGCCACATTATGGAATAGTGGTTGCAGAGTTGAGTAAAATAGTTTTTACTTTAACTTCTCCTGTCCGTTGCAGAGATTTGACTCTGGGAGCCAAGCACTTCTTCCCCTGCATGTGGTTGGCCAATCATAAGCAAGCAGCAACACACAGGGGGAAAAAAAAAAATAAATAAACACCATCCTATCCTTCTGGATCTCTGCAGCTACAGTGTAGAGATACAGCTACAAGAGATTTATGTATCATTACAAAAACTTCCAGATCTCATCTTACTGCAGTCAGTGTGGGAGGGAGGGTCGAGAGTGGACAGCACTTTGAGAGGAGATCTAGAAGTGTTGGTAATGATACATAACTCTGCAGCTGTGTATAGTTACAGCAGAGGGCGTTTTCTTTCCTCCCATGCGGGACAGTGGCAGCTTATGATTGATCAGTATAGGCCACCAGAGACCGCTATCTGGTAACACCAAGTTGGACTATAAACAAATTATAGCCTAAACGTTACAAACCAATATCACCGATACGGAGTGGAGAAATTAAAAAAGGAAAATACATTTTACTCAAGCCTGCAGCCACTATTCCATGATGGGGCCAGTTTAACATGCTCAAACAGGTGAAAGGTCCTCCACGGCATTTATATAAAGCACACGTGCAATATTATAATTTTCATTGAAGCACTTACTTATTGAGCCAGTACACACGTCCAGCTTGCCTTTCTGCTTTGCACTGTACTCCTTTACAGATTTCTGCATTCTGCCAAACATTTTATCCATTTCTTCTGCAAAGTTTCTCTGGACCTGGGCGTTGTGCTGCTCCACTGCTGCCTTGCGGTCCAGCTTGGCGTGGAGACCAGACACATCCTTTGTGGTTTCTGTCACAGTGCTCAGCAACTAGAAGGAGCATTTGAATTGTCAGGATTTTCCGAAAGCTTAAAAATGACAAGCAGGAGGAGCATCACAGCAAGTGTCTGAGGATTATCTCCTCTGTATGAATAATACACAAGTAGACCATCATTCTACATGGATGTATGCTTAAGAAAACTAGCGATCACAGACAGGAATATGCGTCCAAGGCTTCATTATAGCAGGGAGCCGTATTCTCGTAGATACTGAGAAAGACCTGTCAATCAGAACCAGGAAGTGAGAATGCCCATGGCTCGGGCAGCATGAATCACCTCCACAGGCTACATTCAAAAAGTTTGACATTTACATTAAAGGGTTATTTCCATTAGTAAGTGTTTTAATAACTCTAGGATATGCCAAGACATTGGATTGTTGGGTTGCCAGAAGCAGGACCTCCAACAATCATTAATGTGAATGAAGGTGCTCAGTGCTGTGTAGCAGTCTGCAGCAGTGGCCGGAAAACCGCTCTTGTGCAGAGAAAAGACTGAAAGGGCGCAGTGCTGACACCCCTTCATTCTTGAGGATCCGCAGAAGTTAGGCCTCCAGTAGTCAGGCCATATGCTAATTATATGCCATCACTGACAGACCGGTGAATGCACCTCTAAAGGAGGGATTGGGTGTATGCGGCAATGGATTGTACGAAGAGTTACCTTATTGGCCGTAAGGTGAAGTTTCTTCTCTGTGGTATGTAAAGCAGATGTCACAAACTCCTCCTGAGCGAGCTGAAGTTTAGATTCCTGTAGATTCTTCTGGGTTTCCTCTAGTTCCTGAGACTTACATTGCAGCACAGTGTTACACTCCTCCAGCTCCTTCTTATTCTCCGAGAACAGCTCAGTGACCTGCCAGAAGAGAGATACGGTATATATCGGTCACTGGCAATAGCCTTAGGGCCGTCTAGGTTTCTCAAAGTAAAGAACACCAAGGCTGAACTCACCCTTTTCAGCTCCTCCTCGAGAATGGCGAGTTGTTCCGTGTATTCGGTGATCTGTTCTTCTTGGCATACTATTTTACCCTGGAGCTGCCTGAACAGTGAGAACATCGACGGATTAGGCTGTGACCACACGGGGATAATGGAGGTAAATGGGGTCAGTGTGACAAGCAAGGCACAACAAGTGAGAACCAGCCGGATATTTTGAGACTTGCCCGTGGCCGTACCTTGCAGGTCGCAGTGAATCCCTATTCACTTGCACTAAAGTTTGATGAATACAGAGATCTTCGACCCCACGGCCTGTCACTGTATAGGCCCAGCCTTAATTACTCTAATCTCACCTGTTCAGCCCAACTTACTCGTAATTCTCACTGGACATGTAGACCCCGTTCCTCTCTCTGGCTGCAGCCAGGTCCCTCTTCAGGCGCTCAATCTCTTCAGTGTATTCCTATAACAAATCAAGGATAACATTTATAACGCTTTGTAAGTTTCTACCAAATTTTAATTAACACATATGTATGCAAATTAATTTTAAACAAAAATCTCCCTTATGTGCAGAGAGTTTTGCCCTTTGACAGTTTGTGGAACATGAATGGTTCGCAGCATCAGATCATTTATTGTTGTAGATCCGCTCTAATGGTGGGCATATCCCACTGTACACACTCGTAAATGAGCCAAACTAATGCATTACTATTATAAAATTCATGAAGTTTATCATCTCTTTTTCTTGCACGACCGCCATTAGGTTTGACCATACAAAACGGAAATAGATGATAGAGATGATCTGTGAATGCATTCAATGATTCCATCGGTCACATCAGTGACGGAGTCCAGATAATCGCCTCCTACCGGATTGAATCAGCAAATCTTTTGACTACCTGCCCCGCACAACGTCACGTGTTTCACACCGCAACAATGTTTTTGCGCCAGGCCAGCTAATCACAAGAGTATTGAGGGAAGCCACTAGGCAAGAGGTGGTTCTCAGGGATCGTGTCCAGCAGCCACGGATCACTGAAAACTATGGTTCCAGCTAATCTGAAGGAATGTGTGACGGAGGGTCCAGTGAAGGCCAAGTCAAGTAGCTAGAAGCGAGATATATTTGGCAGAAATGTTAATCACCTTGATCAGCGCCCGCTTGGTGAGCTTCTGATTCACCTCTGGCTTATTCATGATGTTCTTTGCCCGGTTGGCATATTCCAGAGTGCTTACAGTTTCCTATCAGTGGGGGGGAAAAAAAAAAAAAAAAAAAAAAAATGAAATTAAATGTGTGATTATGTTTATAAGAAACAATAGTCTAATTGTGGATGAGCATAAAGACGACAATCCTACAACCCCGCTGACACACGGATATTTGGCTCAGGTCATCCAACTAGGACACGAATAGGATTTGAGAGACTGCAGATGGCCGACAGTATATTGGCGACAGTTTGAGGACTGCAGATGTTGGATTTCAATATGCCTGATGCTTTTATCTTTAGGGGACATATGCCATCACTAGAGATGTCTAGCACCTGCATTCCCCCATTGAGAGTGTACACTCTGCAGAGCTGAGCGTGCATATCTATACATCCATTCTCACTATTATATGGAGTGGCTCTAGAGGACAAGCAATCATAAATTAGAGAGCCAAGACCAAGCATAAGTTACCTCTAAATTAATGGAGGCTGGCGAGACTGTGGCAATAATGGAGGTCTTGGTCCTTCCTCCTAGAGAGTCCTGCAGGATTCGGGTGAGCTTAGACTCCCTGTATGGGATGTGTGGAGCTCTCTCTACCAGGGCGGTGATGACTCTACCCAGTGTCAGAAGAGACTGGTTGATGTTCCCAGCTTCACGGGCCCTCTTGTCTACAGCTCCGGAGCGACCGATGTTCTCACTTCCAGCCAAATCCACCTACAGGGGGAACGAGAAGTAAATGGTAACTGGTGCTAGGGACACAAAGTTCAGACACAAGAGCACAGCAGTGATGGGAATGAGACTGATGGTCTCTGCCAGAGCAGATAGTGGTGAAGTCTTGGCCAGCTCTAAGGTCACCAATTGGTAAAAGGGTCAGGTGACCAATTGTACAGAACGTCATCACTTCTGGTCCAGGGTGGGGCCACCAGAGCAGTAGTATGCAACACTTAAATATAAAAATTCATTGCCCACTGATCAGTTTAAGTAAAGAAAACCCCTTTAAAGCAGCGTTCCAGTGTTACATTACTATTATGCCATAATGCTATGATATGTTGTATATTATATAATCTTCAAACCAACTCTTAGGACAGTGGTTCTCCTGACGCAACATTTTTCTGAAAAGTTGCTGGCTAGATATAGAGAGGGGGAAAAAAAACCCCACTATGCTAAAGGGCCACAATGCTGCTATTTCATTCTTCACTATGGAGGATCAGAGGGGTCCGGACAGTCAATCTCCCAGCCATCAGACCATATCCTAATACACCCACCATTTTAATGATGAAGAATCTCACTTTACACATTAATGACCAAACCAAACCCTTACCAAATTAAGTTTTCCAATTTTCACCAGTTCTTCTCCATCCACTGTAGTCTCCTTCATGTGGATGGTGACGGAGAACACTGAATGAGAACGACTGTGGAGGGAAACAGTCAAAACTATTTAAGCTACTGCCAAAGCAAAAATCATCCCATAGGGGGGAAAGTTTTTATAATACTATTTTAAGGTTTTACAGAACTATAAAAACATACGTAAGGTACGGACCTGGAGTAGGCGTTCATTAGGGTGGATGCTGTGGTCCTCTTTGCTGCTCCTCTTTCCAAGATATGATACACTTCGTCCTTGTTGTGGACGGTGACTTCTTCCAGGCCCTTGATTATCACTCCCCTCTATGACACAGTGACATAACGGCATTAGATTTCTGTCTTTTTTTGCATTTGAAGATTATAGGAGGAACAGATTTGGTTTATTACTTTGTTGCGGGGATCATCAAACATCTGCAGCCTCTCGCCAACATCAGGAGCCGGACTCAGAAGGTCAAAGAGTTCCTCGTTGTAGATTTCCAGCAAAGAGACTTTCACAGAGAACTCTGTGCCGTTGTCAGAAAGCTTCTCAAATATCTGGTGAAGAGTCCGAGGAATAATACCGGCCAGAGGGTCCTGTGCGGAAGACAAGCTCGTCAGGAATATAAAAAGGGAAGAAGTAAAATACTGTGGTCTCAGCAGTCCTAGGCTACGATTGGATCTTTTAACCAAGGCATTTCCTAGAAGAAGGTAGCAGCGGTTTATAACTGCTTCTGTCTTCTCTTCCTGCTTACATAGTGCTTTATAATTTGTAGATTTCTGGGTGATTGTTTCCCCTGTAACTGGGGCTCCAAAGGTTTCCCCAGAGTGAAGAACTACACAATTAGGTCCTTTTAGTTATGCTTCTTAAGTAGTTAAAAACTGATGTCGTAAAGGGGTTACAAGCGCTACTTAATGGTTTACGACCCCCAATTAAAATAAAACATTCATACCCCCCCCTCTCCTGTAGCGGGACAGTTCCAGCAAAGTCATGGACACTGTTCCCGGAGTGTGGTGTGACCTGCACCAAACGCCAGCTGCAACCCCTGGAACAGAACTACTGCCGGAGGCGGGTATATATGGTTTATATGTTAATTGGGGCCCAGAAATTAATATTTGGCAACCCCTTAAAAAAAAAAAAAACAAACACAAAGCACCAGAATACCTGTTCCCAAGTAAACTCTTCATCAGCAGATCTTTCACCTTCCATGGTGAAGGTTTTCCCTGTGCCAGTCTGACCGTAGCTAAAAAGAACATAGGTGATGAGGTACTCAGAAAAATACGCTAACATGACAATACTGGATTTGAAAAAAAAAAAAAAAAAAAAAAGTATAAAAAGTGTCATAATCAGTGTGATATGAGCTTAGAAAGCCTGATTCACACCAAATACATCAGAGAGAAACATCTGAGGAACCAAATTCTCGGAGCAGCCACTCAGGCAGGTCCTATTTGTCCTATAGGGTTTGTACAAAGATGCATCACAGGGTAGGAGGGGGAGGGGGGATAACGCCCTAATCACAAGGGTTCCAACTGCTGGGACCCCCACTGATCTCGAGATTCAGGGGTTCTCTGCTGGGCTCCAATTAAGAAGGAATGAGATATACACTCAAGCACAGCTCCATGCCACTAGGGAGAGCAGAACGCCCAGTTCTTGAGGTCAGTGGGGAGGGGGTGTGATCTCCAATGATTAATACATTATTCCCTACCCTGTGGATGGAGGGAAACTTCTCATCTTGGTTCAAACTCCTAAAACTCGACGTGCCGCTGGAGTCCTGCCTAAATTGCCGCCTTCTACAGGAATGCTTGGAAGACATAACATGAAAAGGTACTCACGCAAAAATGGTGCAGTTATAGCCCATAATGACCTCATCCAAGATGGGACAGACTACACTCCTGTACACTTCAATCTGTTTAGCTGAAGGACCAAATACCTGCAGATACATAGAAATGGCATTAGTACCTGGTGCTGCAGTCACATCACAACTTTCCGGTGCACAAAGCTCTTAGGCTACGTTCACATTTGCGTTGTGCGCCGCAGCGTCGGCGCCGCAGCGCACAACGCAAACAAAAACGCGGCAAAACGCACGCTAAAACGCTGCGTTTTGCGCCGCATGCGTCCTTTTTGGCCGAAAGTTGGACGCAAAAAAAATGCAACTTGAAGCGTTTCTTGCGTCCAACGCTTGCGGCCATGCGGCGCAAAACGCAGCACAACGCATGTCCATGCGCCCCCATGTTAAATATAGGGGCGCATGACGCATGCGGCGCCGCTGCGGCGCCCGACGCTGCGGCGCTGACCGCAAATGTGAACGTAGCCTCACTTCATACATGGACTCCCTGCAGATGAGCAGATATACAATGGAGGGTAAGTAATGGGGTGGTAGGAGACATGGGACCCCTGTAAGAGTAATTAATGGAGGTCCCAGCAATCACACCTTATTTTCAGGATAGGTAATAAATTCTCATTGTTAGATAACTGCTTTTAATATCTTCCAAGGTCACAGTCACCTTGAGACTACCCACCAAAAAGAAAAAGCTGCTACCCCCCTCTATATGTTAAAAAGCTGAGAGTCACCTACCATATCAAACATGTAGTTTTTCTTCCCCAGTTTATCATTTATTCCTCCAGTCCGGACAGAAACCTCCTTACGTTGGGGGTCACATTCTAACACAGAATGAGAATTCGCCTTCCGCTCCAACTGATTGAAGGGTCTGGAAGGGAAAAAGACAGAAGTGACGCAACATACAAGGAGGACGGTCCGAAACGTATCACTGCCAATGGGACAATTGCTAAACTCCAATGTCATCCGATAACCTTGTTTGGCCGACAGCCATGTTGCCCCATCCCTCCCATACACGTCACATGCCTTTACCCCGTGTGTAAAGTGCGTAACAGGGTATATAGTTCATATATGTTATATACAGATATGTCCTTAGAGGAGGGATCTGTCAACTGACTTCACGATACTAAATATATATCTTAGCCCTGATTAGACCGGTGTATTTGCTCTGATAATCCATAACAGAGTTGCTTTATGAGATAGTAACAAACTATGCACATCTAGCCTGACAGCTCCTTAGTGCCCCCCCTCCCTGCTGCTGAATCTCTGCACACAGCCTGGCAGCTCCTTAGTGTCCCCCCCCCCCAGCCCATTTGCCATTTCCTCAGTGTCCCTGCACTCTGCTGCTGAATATGAAATAAATATAATATATAGGCAATTCAGAAGATGGTGAAGGTGCACACATTTGTCTGCTCCCTGTACAACAGGACACCAAACACAGGGAACATACCTGCATCTCACGACGACTTGGATGTTTTTTCCCTTGTCTTCTTTCTTATTGGACATGTTGGAGGTTTGAGATGACATATTCCCTAAGAGGTGACCTAGAGGAGAACAATGGAGGGTTGGTGACCTGTAGAGGGATCTAGAGTTTTACTAGTAAAAAGTTTGTAATTTCTATTATACAATAATAATAATAATTTTTATTTATATAGCGCCAACATATTCCGCAGCGCTTTACAACTTATAGAGGTTACTTGTACAGACAATAGACATTACAGCATAACAGAAATCACAGTTCAAAACAGATACCAGGAGGAATGAGGGCCCTGCTCGCAAGCTTACAAACTATGAGGAAAAGGGGAGACACGAGAGGTGGATGGTAACAATTGCTTTAGTTATTTGGACCAGCCATAGTGTAAGGCTCGGGTGTTCATGTAAAGCTGCATGAACCAGTTAACAGCCTAAATATGTAGCAGTACAGACACAGAGGGCTATTAACTGCATAAAGTGTATGAGAACACGATGCAAGTAACCTGATTATGTGTTTTGGTTTTTTTTTTTCTATTTTTAATAGGCCACACAGGGATAGTTAGGTTAATGCATTGAGGCGGTAGGCCAGTCTGAACAAATGAGTTTTTAGGGCCCGCTTAAAACTGTGGGGATTGGGGATTAATCGTATTAACCTAGGTAGTGCATTCCAAAGAATCGGCGCAGCACGTGTAAAGTCTTGGAGACGGGAGGTTCTGATTATTGAGGATGCTAACCTGAGGTCATTAGCGGAGCGCACGGGTAGGGTGGTAGACTGAGACCAGAGAGGAGATGTGGGGTGGTGCTGAGCCATGGAGTGCTTTGTGGATGAGGGTAGTAGTTTTGTACTGGATTCTGGAGTGGATGGGTAGCCAGTGTAATGACTGGCACAAGGTAGAGGCATCGGTGTAACGGTTGGTGAGGAATATGATCCTGGCATACAACAAGCAAATAATAAAGCTACGGTAAATTTTGATATCTAGATAAACTAATGACAGATGAACCTTTAAATGCACTTACGAGACTGATCAGGGTTGGTTCTCAGTGGTACTGTACTGCTCTCATACTGACTTATGGAGACAGCTGCAGTACCACTGACAGCCACTATACCATCTATGGCGCTGCGGCACCTTCAATCATCAGATCAGTGCAGGAAGTTGGACGGACCCCCTAATGCAGTGGTCCCCATCTCCGGTCCTCAAGAGCCACCAACAGGTCATGTTTTCAGGATTTCCTTAGTATTGCACAGGTGATGAAATCATCACCTGGGCAATACTAAGGAGATACTGAAAACATGACCTGTTGGTGGCTCTTGAGGACCGGAGTTGGGGGACACTGCCCTAATGTGTTATTCACAGTCTTGAGATGGGTTTATGGAGACGTTTATAAAAGGTGAAAATGGGCAGCTCTCCATAGACAAATACATAGGCCTCAGAACCGTGTCACTGTCCCAACGCGCCTTGAAAATCCAAAAATAAAGGGGGTGGGGGGTATATGTTCCAGCTCCACAAATATATACAAAAATGTCCTAAAATGTTTTATTCCAAAAAGTATTTAAGAATAGGAAAAGAAAAATCCATTAAAAAAAAAAAAAAAAAATCCATACCAACGATGAGTTTCTGGCATTAAATGCACGTTCTCGTGCGCCGTGGCACTGTCCTGTGCGCTTACCCCAACGAATGAACATTTCTTACTGTCACAATCTGACAGCGTGTCAGCAAAGTCGGTGGTGCTGCCGAAGTCCAGACCCTCGGACCCCTGTAGAGCAGCAGAGTCTGATCCTCCCCGAGCACGATGAGCCCCGCTGTGAGCGGCAGTTGAGCGGTTTCTGTGCCGCCTGCTAGATGCCGCACGCCACAGCCGTTACTGCCGCCATGTAGGACGGTAGAGGGGAGTTACAGGGTGATTGAAATAAACCCCTTAAGGACCCCCTAGGAGTTATTCCTTATAAACAGCCATCACTGGACAATGCTTGTATAAACTATTTAGCAATTTACTGCTTATTAAGCCTTGGAGACCTCCCTTACACCGCTGTCCAGTCCGGTCGTCTTGATCCTGCGCCTCCTTTCTTGCTTCACATGGATGACGCATCCTACATCATCCACAGCGCCCCCCCATCGCCGCTCTCGGCCCTTTCCTCGCACATGAGTATTAAAGTGCTGTGCTCTGCCCTCGGCAGATTAGAGAGAAGTGCGCCTGGCAGGGGCACGATGGGGGACACCATGTAGATTACATAGGACGCGTCATCCACATGAAGCAAGAAGGAGGATGGGGCGATCACGAGGCGCAGGATCAAGACCAGAGACGCCCACTGGACAGACCGCAGTCTAGAAGATTGTACAGGCCCTACATTACATGGTAAAAAGATGGCTTCACTTTAACTAATTAATTGTTTTTCAATTTACTCCAATCGAGGGCGACAACTGCACAGAAATGTAGGGTTTGGAATATGAGGAGGAAATCCCCGGAGAACATACAAGTAGATTAACCCCTTCCTGCTACATGACATCATACAGCGGGTGTGAGGAGGGGGCTCAGGAGCACACACACTTCATACTAGGCGGGCGCCAGCTGTGTTACACCGCAGGCATTTTCCCATTGATCGCAGTGACTGCACCTGTCAAACTCTGGAAGGGTCATTTAAAAAGGTGTATTCCCATTTTCAAGATCCTAACCCACTATGCAGCAGGAATAATAATCAAATGTTATTAATAGCAAATACCTACAATTAGAAATGTAGTATAGTTCTTCTGATTAGATATCACTTACCCCATGAACAGGGCATTGCAGTAGCTTAGGTAGCCATAGATCCGACCACTCATATAGTGACAGTTATTTAGTTGCTACTGGTCATAGCCATGGATACCCAAGCTACTGCAATGCCCCGAACAGTCACAGAGTCTGGGTGTACGGCCCCAGCTTAATCTCAGATGTGCGCATGCTCCATTGACTCGCAGCGGAACCGGAGCATGCGCACATCTGATATTAAGATGGGGCCATACATCCTGACGCAGAGCGCCTGCGCGGGGAGAGGACGGGCAGAGCGCCTGCGCGGGGAGAGGACGGGCAGAGCGCCTGCGCGGGGAGAGGACGGGCAGAGCGCCTGCGCGGGGAGAGGACGGGCAGAGCGCCTGCGCGGGGAGAGGACGGGCAGAGCGCCTGCGCGGGGAGAGGACGGGCAGAGCGCCTGCGCGGGGAGAGGACGGGCAGAGCGCCTGCGCGGGGAGAGGACGGGCAGAGCGCCTGCGCGGGGAGAGGACGGGCAGAGTGCCTGCGTGGACTTTGCTAGGTGATTGCCATGACTTGAGGCAACTCGTGGCAATCCATCACAATGCTCTGCGCGTGATTAACTTGACCAGGACACTGACTGATCGAGAAGGTCTGTGAGGAAACCTCCTAATGATAAAGTGTTATACTGGGAGCTTTTCTTTGAGGAAACCATGTTATGGCCACACATGGCATCACTAACACCACTGCGGGGGCAGTTTACAGACACTGCACTACTCACAAAGCTTCTCACACTCCTCGCTTGGCCCCATAAAATAATAAAGCTTATACTCCCCTCCTGCGCTGTTGTTGTGACACCCAATCAGAGCTGGTGTCACTGTCCCCGCCTCCCGTCCAATTGACCAGGAAGTCAGAGATCAGCTGCAGCCCGGACTTCCTCTTCTTGTTTGATTTATCCGAAGGCGGAGACAGTGACGCCAGCTCTGATTGGACGCCGAGGTCACATGTCACAACAACCATACTCCCAGGAGAGGGAGTGCCCGCACTGCGGGAACAGCACCGGCACAGGAGGGGAGTATAAGCTTTATAATTTTATGGGGGCCAAACATTTTAAATCAAGGGGTTATCCTAGTAATGGACAATGCCTATAATTCCTCTATAGCAATTTGTACATCAGATATTGATCTGAGTTATAGGGTCTCCTCAATTGAAAATTATTATTATCAGCAGAGTAGGCAAAAAATTTTTTTTAAAGCATAACCTTAAGGCTGTGTGCACACGTAGCAGATTTTTCGCTAAAAAAAAAGCATACATTATGCATCCCATCATTTAGAATGCATTCCACAATTTTTGTGCAGATGCGTTTTGTTTTTCCGTGAAAAAAAGACGCATCGCAGTAAAAAACGCAGCATGTTGATTAATTTTGCGGATTTCCCCACTATATTATTGCATTGGGAACCTCTGGAAAAAGCCTGCCCTTGTTAGGGCGGAAGTAATACAGGGGCACCACAGGCAGTGGTAAAGTACTAAAAAATACTCCCCCGTTTATTGGTTCTTTATGTCTGAGCTGAAGATTTCTCTGGAGCAATTATACAGGACGAGGGAGCTTCTATATTAGCGAGATTGTGCTCATTTTGAATCTAGAGCGCGGATACTCGGAGCACCTGCACTTTATGAATGTTTAGTATTGTTTTTATGCTTTAGGACATGGGGCCTTTTTAGAGTAACATTAAAGGTTATGTTTTAATTTTTTTTTTTTTGCCTACCATCCCTTTAACAGCTAAAAAAACGACAACAGGTTCTCTGTCAGTACAGCTCTAGAGACGGGAGGAAATCCTTATGGGTTTCGGAGGATGGAGACAAAACAAGGAGAAAAAAAAAAAAATAGAAAAAAAAACAAACAAAACGTAGCTAACCGAGTTTGATATCACTGCCATCGTACGATCTTGTTACAATTTTGAACATTGCTACAAACAAGACACACGAAAAAAAAAGGATGTACAGAGACCGAAAACTACTATTAATAAAGGCAAGGATGAAAAAGGAGGAAAATGGTCTCGGTCCATAGACGGAAGGCTGCGACGGACAATAATATTCGGAAGGCGCAACAGCGCGGCCAGCCGGACACGAGCTACAAACCCACCGAGGAGAAGCCCCAGCACCGTCCGCGGATATCACGCACCGCCGCTCCTACCGGTCTCCGGCTCTCGCTGATCCCGGCTGCTTGTGCCCGGTGGGGACGTTATACAGCGCCGCCTGCTCCTTCTACACCGAGACTGAACACATTTGAAAATTGCGCTTCCGTCAGCAGCAGCCAATCAGATCTCAGTGACACCCAAGAACGCTGATTGGTCGCTGGAGCATTTATCTATCCGCAGATTGGCCGAAGCGACCACACCCTCCCGGTGATTGATCCGGAGGTGACATGTCGTTACGGATTGGAGGGGGCTGTGATCACGTGCTCATGTTTAAACTACAGTACACTTCCACATTCCGAGCAGGCGGTGACGTCACACGTGCTGTGAGAAGCTCCGCCCACGACAGCTTCTCAGTGTCGCCTTATGGCAGAGAGGCGCACACGGCGGTTGCGCGTAGATTTGGGTGGGCTCCGCCTCCTGTGAGGACGTCCTCCTCCTCCTCCTCCCGCTCCAATCGCCTCAGTGCAGGTCAGAGCGGCGGAGTGCGCTTTCTTCTGTCAGTGAGCGGTGTACTGAGGAGCAGGAATAATCACAGCACAGGAGGGGTTCCTTCAGTACCAGCTTTATACATGGAATCATTTCATGGCTTTTTGTTATTGCAGACGTTATTGGCTAAACATCAAAACATTGTACATTGTTTTTTTTTTACTCTTATATTTGTTATGTATTTCCATTCTGCATTTTTTTCTCATTAAAGGGAACCTGTCACCCCCAAAATCGAAGATGAGCTAAGCCCACCGGCATCAGGCTTATCTACAGCATTCTGTAACGCCAACAGTAGCGTCAACAGGGCAGACAAAGTATGACGGAGCCGCAGCGTGCAGACAAGAAGAGGACGTCATCCTATGAAGATGGGAGGCCCCGGACCGCCCCTGGGTGACTATAATCTAACCTCTTTTTCTTATCTTTCAGGATACATTGGGGGCTTATCTACAGCATTCCAGAATGCTGTAGGTAAGCCCCTGATGCCGGTGGGCTTAGCTCACCTTCCATTTTGGGGGTGACAGGTTCCCTTTAATGAAACTCGCTTTTTGTAATATAAAATATTACCAGGAATCCTGACAGTATCCCCTCTTGTATGGGCGGCCACTGGACCTCCAGGGTTTCACAGGAAACCTAGGATGGAAGGCCCTGATCAGACAATCACGGAACGTGCCGCGACCCAGGATCTCTCTTTGGGTCCATACCCCTCCAGTGAACAAGATACTGGAGGGAATTTGGGACCCTCCGAGAATCCACAATCGTCTGCACCTCATACTCTAACCCTCCATCAACGGAAACTGGAGGAGGTGGAGACAATACAAAAGGGGTAAATTCTTCCAACAGGGATTTGTAAAAAAAACATTCAGAATATGAAGTGAGGGAGGAAACTTTAAGCTAAAGGCAACTGGGTTGATTGCCTCCAGAATTCCATATGGGCCAATGAATGTAGAATACCATCACTGCCAACTCCACAATAACAAAAGGAACTAGCTGTCACCACCAATCATTTGTACAGGCAGATTGGACACCCGTTACAAGTAGTATATGGCTTTAGGGGTGTGGTATACAGATCAAGAGGAATGGACATTTTAACTATTTAAAGGGAACCTGTCACCCCCAAAATAGACGGTGAGCTAAGCCCACTGGCATCAGGGGCTTATCTACAGCATTCTGTAATGCTGTAGATAAGCCCCCGATGTATCCTGAAAGATGAGAAAGAGGTTAGGTTATACTCACCTGGGCGGTCTGATCCGATGGGTGTCGTGGTCCGGTCCGGGGCCTCCCATCTTCGTAGGATGACGTCCTCTTCTGGTCTTCACGCTGCGGCGCAGGCGTACTTTGTCTGCCCTGTTGAGGGCAAAGTACTGCAGTGCCGGGAAAGGTCCGAGAGGCCCTGCACCTGTGCACTGCAGTACTTTGCTCTGCCCTCAACAGGGCAAAGTACGCCTGCGCCGGAGCCGCAGTGTGAAGACCAGAAGAGGACGTCATCTGATGAAGATAGGAGGCGCCGGACCGCTACGCCCATCGGACCGGACCGGGACCGCCCCTGGGTGAGTATAATATAACCTCTTTTTCTCATCTTTTAGGATACATCGGGGGCTTATCTACAGCATTGCAGAATGCTGTAGATAAGCCCCTGATGCTGGTGGGCTTACCTCACCCTCGATTTTGGGGGTGACAGGTTCTCTTTAATCCAGAAGGGTAGGCAGTGTTTATAAAAAATATACAAAGATGTTACAAAATGGGAATAAAACAATTCATTATTTGCTATGCCCCCCATGTGAGGGCTAGCGGAACGCACCAAATAATTAGAAAAAAGGAATAAGGTGCGTTCGCAGCCCGGGGTCCACCGTGCAGAGATGGAACCTGCTGCTAAGCAATGACGGACTATATGGTGGTACAATGAGGATTCACACGGGTTGGCTTCACCCTGTGTGAAAGAAGCGAACCCTGTTGCATCACAGAGCCGCAGTACCACACGTAACAGAAATAATAAATAGCACGAGAGTGCCTGCGATGCCACACTGGCGGACGCCACTAACCACCTAGAATTGGGTTTGGAAAGTGCCGCACTGGCTGTCACAGCAATAGACGCTGTTTGTGTACCAGTGTTGGTTACAAGTCGGGCGCTAGATTAACCTTTTATAGCTGCAGCAAGTTTAGGACCTTCCTAGAGGACCAATGAGAACTGCTACAGTAACTGAGCAGCTTCAGGACTCTCCTAGAGGATCACTAGGAGCTACTGCAGTACCTGATAATGTGACCCCAGACCTCCACTGAGAGGTCTTCCTTTGGGCATGCTCAGAAGGGGAAAAGCAGGACTTAGTCCCAGAGACGTCTGCTCGCCGCTGATCATTACAGGCTAAAATGGCAGAGCCTGGAAAGGCAGCAGTAACCCTTTGCACAGAATCAGATTGAGCGAGACGCTGGGACCGATGTCTCCGCTGAGCAGGCTCCTCTGCGGCTGATGCAGAATGAGAGACCACAGCAGACATGGTTCGAGATTCCCCCTGTGCAGTGGCGGGAACTTGACTGCTAACATTACCCCCCCCCCCCCCCCTCATGCACCCTCCTCCTTGGGCCTCGCTACGCTCCGAGGCTGCAATGAGCAGCGGAGCCTGAATGTGCTCTACAGGTTCCCGGGTTCTGTCCTCGGGCGTGGCCCTTCCAGTCCACCAGACAGTATTTTTTGACATGTACTACCTTGCACCCCACGATAGCATTCACGTCGTACTCATCCGTGGACGACCCCGATGTCCCGGCAGATGACTCAGAAAATCGGGACATATAGACGGGCTTTAACCCCTTCCTGACATCGGACGTACTATCCCGTCGAGGTGGGGTGGGCCCGTATGACCACCGACGGGATAGTACGTCATCACCGATCGGCGGCGCTCACGGGGGGAGCGCGGCCGGGTGTCAGCTGCATATTGCAGCTGACATCCGGCACTATGTGCCAGGAGCGGTCACGGACCACCCCGGCACACCGTGATCAAACATGATCGCGGTGTGCCGGCGGTATAGGGAAGCATCGCGCAGGGAGGGGGCTCCCTGCGGGCTTCCCTGAGACCCCCGCAGCAACGCGATGTGATCGCGTTGCTCCGAGGGTCTCCTACCTCCCTCCTCGCCGCAGGTCCCGGATCCAAGATGGCCGCGGCATCCGGGTCCTGCAGGGAGGGAGGTGGCTTACCGAGTGCGCTTGGTAAGCCTGCAGCCCTGCACAGCAGATCGTCGATCTGACAGAGTGCTGTGCACACTGTAAGATCAATGATCTGTAATGTCCCTCCCTGGGACAAAGTTAAAAAAGTTAAAAAAAAATTCTCCACGTGTGTAAAAAAAAAAAAAATCCTAAATAAAGAAAAAAATATATATTTATTATTCCCATAAATACATTTCTTTAGCTAAATAAAAAAAACAAAACAATAAAAGTACACATATTTAGTATCGCTGCGTCCGTAACGACCCAACCTATAAAACTGCCCCACTAGTTAACCCCTTCAGTAAACACCGTAAGAAAAAAAAAAAAAAAACGAGGCAAAAAACAACGCTTTATTATCATACCGCCGAACAAAAAGTGGAATAACACGCGATCAAAAAGACTGATATAAATAACCATGGTACCGCTGAAAACGTCATCTTGTCCCGCAAAAAACGAGCCACCACACAGCATCATCAGCAAAAAAATAAAAAAGTTATAGTCCTGAGAATAAAGCGATACCAAAATAATTATTTTTTCTATAAAATAGTTTTTATCGTATAAAAGCGCCAAAACATAAAAAAAATGATATAAATGAGATATCGCTGTAATCGTACTGACCCGACGAATAAAACTGCTTTATCAATTTTACCAAACGCGGAACGGTATAAACGCCTCCCCCAAAAGAAATTCATGAATAGCTGGTTTTTGATCACTCTGCCTCACAAAAATCGGAATAAAAAGCGATCAAAAAATGTCACGTGTCCGAAAATGTTACCAATAAAAACGTCAACTCGTCCCGCAAAAAACAAGATCTCACATGACTCTGTGGACTCAAGTATGGAAAAATTATAGCTCTCAAAATGTGGTAACGCAAAAAATATTTTTTGCAATGAAAAGCGTCTTTCAGTGTGTGACGGCTGCCAATCATAAAAATCCGCTAAATAACCTGCTATAAAAGTAAATCAAACCCCCCTTCATCACCCCCTTAGTTAGGGAAAAATACAAAAATTAAAAAATGTATTTATTTCCATTTTCCCATTAGGGTTAGGGATAGGGTTAAGGCTAGAGTTAGGACTAGAGTTAGGGCTAGGGTTAGGGTGAGGGCAAGCGTTAGGGTTAGGGCTAGGGTTGGGGCTAGGGTTAGGGTTGGGGCTAGGGTTGGGGCTAGGGTTAGGGTTAGGGCTAGGGTTGGGGCTAGGGTTAGTGTTACGGCTAGTGTTAGGGCTAGTGATAGGGCTAGGGTTATTGCTAGGGTTAGGGCTAGGGTTGGGGCAAGGGTTGGGGCTACAGTTAGGGTTGGGGCTAAAGATAGGGTTAGGGTTTGGATTACATTTACGGTTGGGAATAGGGTTGGGTGTGTCTGGGTTAGAGGAGTGGTTAGGGTTACTGTTGGGATTAGGGTAAGGGGTGTGTTTGGATTAGGGTTTCAGTTATAATTGGGGGGTTTCCACTGTTTAGGCACATCAGGGGCTCTCCAAACGGGACATGGCATCCGATCTGAATTCCAGCCAATTCTGCGTTGAAAAAGGAAAACAGTGCTCCTTCCCTTCAGAGCTCTCCCGTGTGCCCAAACAGGGGTTTACCCCAACATATGGGGCATCAGCGTACTCAGGACAAATTGGACATCATCTTTTGGGGTCCAATTTCTCCTGCTACCCTTGGGAAAATACAAAACTGGGGGCCAAAAAATAAGTTTTGTGGGAAAAAAAAGATTTTTTATTTTCACGGCTCTGCGTTGTAAACTGTAGTGAAACACTTGGGGGTTCAAAGTTCTCACAACACATCTAGATAAGTTCCTTGGGGGGTCTAGTTTCCGATATGGGGTCACTTGTGGGGGGTTTGTACTGTTTGGGTACATCAGGGGCTCTGCAAATGCAACGTGACATCTGCAGACCAATCCATTTAAGTCTGCATTCCAAATGGCGCTCCTTCCCTTCCGAGCTCTGTCATGCGCCCAAACAGTGGTTCCCCACCACATATGGGGTATCAGCGTACTCAGGACAAATTGGACAACAACTTTTGGGGTCCAATTTATCCTGATACCCTTGTGAAAATACAAAACTGGGGGCTAAAAAATCATTTTTGTGAAAAAAGAAAAGAATTTTTATTTTCACGGCTCTGCGTTATAAACTGTAGTGAAACACTTGGGGGTTCAAAGTTCTCACAACACATCTAGATAAGTTCCTTGGGGGGTCTAGTTTCCAATATGGGGTCACTTGTGGGGGGTTTGTACTGTTTGGGTACATCAGGGGCTCTGCAAATGCAACGTGACGCCTGCAGACCAATCCATTTAAGTCTGCATTCCAAATGGCGCTCCTTCCCTTCCGAGCTCTGTCATGCGCCCAAACAGTGGTTCCCACCCACATATGGGGTATCAGCGTACTCAGGACAAATTGGACAACAACTTTTGGGGTCCAATTTATCCTGATACCCTTGTGAAAATACAAAACTGGGGGCTAAAAAATCATTTTTGTGAAAAAAAAAAAGAATTTTTATATTTTCACGGCTCTGCGTTATAAACTGTAGTGAAACACTTGGGGGTTCAAAGCTCTCAAAACACATCTAGATAAGTTCCTTAGGGGGTCTACTTTCCAAAATGGTGTGACTTGTGGGGGTTTTTAATGTTTAGGCACATCAAGGGCTCTCCAAACGCAACATGGCATCCCATCTTAATTCCAGTCAATTTTGCATTGAAAAGTAAAATAGCGCTCCTTCCCTTCCGAGCTCTGCTATGCGCCCAAACAGTGGTTTACCCCCACATATGGGGTATCGTCGTACTCAGGACAAATTGCACAACAACTTTTGTGGTCTAATTTCTTCTCTTACCCTTGGGGAAATAAAAAAATGGGGGCGAAAAGATCATTTTTGTGAAAAAATATGATTTTTTATTTTTACGGCTCTGCATTATAAACTTCTGTGAAGCACTTGTTGGGTCAAAGTGCTCACCACACATCTAGATAAGTTCCTTAGGGGGTCTACTTTCCAAAATGGTGTCACTTGTGGGGGGTTTCAATGTTTAGGCACATCAGGGGCTCTCCAAATGCAACATGGCGTCCCATCTCAATTCAAGTCAAATGGCGCTCCTTTCCTTCCGAGCTCTGCCATGCGCCCAAACAGTGGTTTACCCCCACATATGGGGTATCAGCGTACTCAGGACAAATTGTACAACAAATTTTGGGGTCTATTTTCTCCTGTTACCCTTGGTAAAATAAAACAAATTGGAGCTGAAATAAATTTTGTGTGAAAAAAAGTTAAATGTTCATTTTTATTTAAACATTCCAAAAATTCCTGTGAAACACCTGAAGGGTTAATAAACTTCTTGAAAGTGGTTTTGAGTACCTTGAGGGGTGCAGTTTTTAGAATGGTGTCACACTTGGGTATTTTCTATCATATAGACCCCTCAAAATGACTTCAAATGAGATGTGGTCCCTAAAAAAAAATGGTGTTGTAAAAATGAGAAATTGCTGGTCAACTTTTAACCCTTATAACTCCGTCACAAAAAAAAATTTTGGTTCCAAAATTGTGCTGATGTAAAGTAGACATGTGGGAAATGTTACTTATTAAGTATTTTGCGTGACATATGTCTGTGATTTAAGGGCATAAAAATTAAAAGTTGGAAAATTGCGAAATTTTCAAAATTTTCGCCAAATATTCGTTTTTTTCACAAATAAACGCAAGTTATATCGAAGAAATTTTACCACTATCATGAAGTACAATATGTCACGAGAAAACAATGTCAGAATCGCCAAGATCCGTTGAAGCGTTCCAGAGTTATAACCTCATAAAGGGACAGTGGTCAGAATTGTAAAAATTGGCCCGGTCATTAACGTGCAAACCACCCTTGGGGGTGAAGGGGTTAAGAGGGAAACGTGGAAGGTGTCGGTGATACTAAGGTGCGGAGGAATAGACAAACGGTAGACCACAGGGTTAACCTTTTCCAGAACCTTGAAAGGACCAATGTAGCGAGGCGCAAACTTAGTGGACTCAACTCGCAGCCTGATGTTACGGGCGGAGAGCCACACTAAGTCGCCAGGAGCGAAGGTCGGAGCGGGGCGCCGGGAAGCATCGGCAGAAACCCTCATTCTCTCCTTGGAAGCCCGAATGGCATCCTGTGTGCGGTCCCAAATGTCACGTGCCTCCACTGCCCAGTCTGCCACCCTGGAATCAGTGGATGACACGGGCATGGGCACAGGGACACGCGGATGCTGGCCGTAATTAAGGAGAAAAGGAGTCTGCCCAGTGGAATCAGCTACGGCATTGTTCAGAGCAAATTCTACCCAAGGTAGCAAAGATGCCCAGTCATCCTGCCTAGCAGAGACAAAATGTCGCAAATATGTCACTAGAGTCTGGTTGGCCTTCTCTACCAACCCATTCGTCTCGTGATGATATGCAGAGGAGAGATTTAGTTCTATGCTGAGTAAACGACAGAGCTCTCTTCAAAACCGAGACGCGAACTGGGTTCCCCGGTCACTGACAATTTTATCAGGCATGCCATGTAAACGGAAAATATGTTTAATGAACAACGCCGCCAAGGTCCGTGCAGAAGGTAACCGTGGAAGCACCATCTTAGAGAAATGATCGGTGACAACCCAGATAACGGTGCAGTTACGAGACTTGGGTAAGCCCACCATGAAGTCCATCCCGACCATCTCCCAGGGCCTGTCTGCTACCGGCAGGGGGTAAAGTTGCCCAGCAGGCTGTTGCCGAGGAGACCGATTCTTGGTGCAGGAGGCACATGCCCGAATATAGTCCCCGACGTCACAGGCCATGTGCGGCCACTAGTACGTCCTCGTCAAAAGCTCAGATGTCCTCTTGGTCCCAAAATGTCCACCCACCCTGGACGAGTGAGCCCAAGAAACTCTGGTCACAAATTAGATGGAACGAAAGTCTTGCCTGGGGGCACAGACTCTAGCGAACCCGGAGCCACAGTTCTCAGGCTCTCAGAAGGGACAATAAGCCGAGGCTCCTCCTCAGATGACACTACGGAGCGAGAGAGCGTCGGCACAAACTTTTTCTCCCCGGAGAGAAAATGGAGAGTGAAATGGAACCGGGAGAAGAACAGGGACCATCTAGCCTAGCGAGAATTCAGCCGCTGGGCCGTCTGTAAGTACACCAAGTTCTTGTGGTCTGTGAACACTTGGAAGGGAAAGCGAGCTCCCTCCAAGAGGTGTCTCCACTCTGAGAAAGCCAACTTCATGGCTAGCAACTCCCTGTCCCCGATGGAATAATTCCTCTTTGCTGGTGAAAAGGTCTTGGAGAAGAAGAAGCAAGGATACTTCCAACCTTGAGCATCCTTTTGGAAGAGGACTGCCCCAGCACCAACGGATGAGGCATCCACCTCCATAATAAATGGCTTATCTACATCGGGGCGATGTAGGATGGGAGCGCTAGCGAAGTGTGACTTAATCAAGAGAAAGGCCTTGGAGACCTCCGACCACAACTTGGGATTTGCTCCCTTCTTGGTGAGGGCAACCAAGGGAGCTACCAAAGTTGAGAAGTGTGGGATGAACTGGCGATAGTAATTAATGAACCCCATAATGCGCTGCACCGCTTTAAGAGAATGGGGTTCTTGCCAGTCCATCACAGCCTGTAGCTTGGCAGGATCCATACCCAATCCCTGGGAGATGATATAGCCAAGGAAAGGCAAGGACTCCTGCTCAAACACACACTTCTCCAACTTGACGTAGAGGGAGTTTGCCCGTAAGAGGTAAAAAAATTGCGAACATCTCTCCGATGGGAGTCAATATCTGGAGAGTAGATGAGAATATCATCCAGATAGACTACAACTGAGGTGGTGAGCATCTCCCGGAAGTTGTCATTCACAAAGTCTTGGAAAACGGCTGGGGCATTACAGAGCCCGAAGGGCATCACCAGATATTCATATTGCCCATCCCTGGTGTTAAAAGCTGTCTTCCATTCGTCCCCCTCACGGATGCGAATCAGGTTGTAAGCACCCCGCAGATCTAACTTAGTAAATACCCTTGCTCCCCGTAGCCTATCAAAAAGCTCAGATATCAGGGGTAGTGGGTATTTATTCTTAACGGTGATGGCGTTAAGACCCTTGTAGTCTATGCATGGACGTAGTTCTCCATTCTTCTGCACGAAGAAGAACCCAGCCCCTGCAGGTGACACTGACTTCCTAATGAATCCTCTTGCCAGATGATCTTGAATGTACTAGGACATTGCCTCCGTCTGCGGGAGAGATAACGGATAGACTCGACCCCGGGGAGGCTCTGCACCAGGCACGAGGTCAATAGGACAGTCATAGGGGCGGTGAGGAGGAAGGGTCTCCGCAGCCCTTTTGGAGAACACGTCCGCATAGGACCAATAGTGATTGGGGAGAGAGGATAGATCTGCAAGTACCTCTGTAGAAGCAACCTGAACGCACTCCCTCTGACATCTACCCTCACATGATTTACTCCATCCCAAAATTTTCCCTGAGCATCACTCTATATGAGGAGAATGATAGCGAAGCCATGGTATCCCCAACAGGACCTCATCAATTCCCCCAGGAATGACTAATAGGGAGATAATCTGATGTGATGGAGACATAGAAAGAGTGAATGGAATTTTCTGATATGTAATCTGTGAGGGTAGCGTCGACCCATTTACCACTCAAACGGTCGCAGGTTTGGCGAGCATCACCAGGGGTATTGCGTGACGCTGGGCGAAAGCAGATGACATGAAATTGCCTTCCATCCCGGAGTCCAGGCAAAGCTCTACCATAAGAATGGATGGGCCTATGGTTATTGTCCCCTTGAAGGACAATTTAGAGGAAAACGTCTCCGTGTCTAGTGAACCTCCTCCAACTACCACTAGACGCCGACGTTCCCCCAACCGCTGAGAACACTTGGAGGCAAGATGCCCTGACTGCCGGCAAACATGACAGACCATAGGTGCACGAGCGGACCGGGACTTAGATCCCGCACACAACGCCGCTATGGCCTCATGTGACTCGGACGCCTGGACCGGAGATTCCTGAGGTTTGGCGAAAGTGGGAGCCAGCCGAAACCTCTGCCTACACTGGGCTCGCTCCAACCTTCGCTCGTGAAAACGAAGGTCGATGAGGGTTGATATAGCTATGAGCTCCTCCAGTGTGGCGGGAATCTCCCTAGTGGCCAAAGCGTCCTTCACATGGTAAGCCAGCCCTCTCCAAAATACCGGGATAAGGGCTTTATCCGACCATTCCAGCTCAGACGCTAATGTCCGGAAGTGGTCGGCAAAATGGCTGACCATGGACGAACCCTGAGTCAATGCCAGCAGTTGGAGCGCCGTATCATGGGTGACTTGGGGTCCTAAAAAGACCTGTTTCAGAGTGCTCAAAAACCGAGGAGCACTCTGCACCACATGATCGTCGCGCTCCCACAGCGGCGTAGCCCAGTCCAATGCCCTGTTCGACAGCAGAGAAATTACGAATCCCACCTTTGCCCGCTCTGTGGGAAAACGTGCAGCTCGAGGTGTATACCACACTGGCTCACGAAACCCCTACAGGATTTACTAACACCAGAGTATTTCTCTGGCAGCGGGAGGTGAGATAAGGTCGGAACAGAGATGGCAGTGGGTAAAGCTGCTGCAGCCACGCTAGCAGCCTGAACAGCTATTGCGGTAACATCCACCGCTGAGGTTGCACGCTCGAGAGCCGCCAACCTGCCCTCCAGCAGCTGGATGTACCCCTGCAATCGCTGTTCTTCAGTCATTACTTAGCCAGACCCTGGCGCTAGTATAATGTTAGAGCTAGCGGAACGCACCAAATACTTAGAAAAAAGGAATAAGGTGCGTTCGCAGCCCGGGGTCCACCGTGCAGAGATGGAACCTGCTGCTAAGCAATGACGGACTATATGGCGGTACAATGAGGATACACACGGGTTAGCTTCACCGTGTAAAAGAAGCGAACCCTGTTGCGTCACAGGGCCGCAGTACCGCACGTAACAGAAATAATAAATAGCATGAGAGTGCATGCGATGCCGCACTGGCGGACGCCACTAACCACCCAGACTTGGGTTTGGAAAGTGCGGTGATAGCACACGGTGCCGCACTGGCGGTCACAGCAATAGACGCTGTTTGGGTACCAGTGTTGGTTACAAGTCGGGCGCTAGAATACAATCATCCTCCTTACGCGAGCAGTCAAACACAAGGGAGGGGATGATTAAAGAGTGACTTTCACTCACAACACATAAGCAAGTGTATACTAGCGCATGGCCGTGCGGCCATGCGAACCTTTTATAGCTGCAGCAAGTTCAGGACCTTCCTAGAGGACCAATGAGAACTGCTACAGTAACTGAGCAGCTTCAGGACCTTCCTAGAGGACCACTAGGAGCTACTGCAGTACCTGAGCATGTGACCCCAGACCTTCACTGAGAGGTCTTCCTTTGGGCATGTTCAGAAGGGGAAAAGCAGGACTTAGTCCCAGAGACGTCTGTTCGCCGCTGATCAGTACAGGCTAAAATGGCAGAGCCTGGAAAGGCAGCAGTAACCCTTTGCACAAAATCAGACTGAGCGAGACGCTGGGACCGACGTCTCTGCTGAGCAGGCTCCACTGCGGCTGATGCAGAATGAGAGACTGCAGCAGACATGGTTCAAGATTCCCCCTGTGCAGCGGCAGGAACTCGACTCCTAACACCGCACTGCCAATTAATTTGCTCTGGTTTTGTAGTACATTCCTGCTTTGTGCATAGGATCTTGTCCCGGACATCCTTAGAAAACTTTTTGGTCTTGCCCATGTTGTATAGGTTAGAGTCTGACTGATTGAGTCTGTGTAGTAGAAGTAAACCTAGCACTCAACTTAAATGCGTGAGAATAAGTTTATTGTAGCACATGAGATAAACGTTTCGGTCCACATGGACCTTCGTCAGTAACGAAATGTGCTGGGCAAATATATAGCGTGGTTCCCAGAGAAGAATCTGTATGTGTAAAGTACCTTAGAAGGAGACTGCACCTAGTATATGTAAACTGAGAGAGGGAGAAAGGGCGGGTGCATCTATCGCAAGACACTTAATGGTATATTAGAGAGAGGGAGGGAGGGCAGATACATCTGCCGCCAGACACGGAGTCCACCGCATGTCTAATATACCATTAAGTGTCTTGCGGTAGATGCATCCGCCCTTTCTCTCTCAGTTTACATATACTACTAGGTGCAGTCTCCTTCTATGGTACGCATCTTTCCCGGCACTCAGAAACTGAGCCCGCATCTTTCCCGGCACTCAGAAGCTGAGCCCGGATCTTTTCCAGCACTCAGGAGCTGAGCCTGTATCCTTCCCGACACTCAGGAGCTGAGCCCGCATCTTTCCCGACACTCAGGAGCTGAGCCCGCATCTTTCCCGGCACTCAAGAGCTGAGCCCGTATCTTTCCCGACACTCAGGAGCTGAGCCCGCATCTTTCCCGGCACTCAGGAGCTGAGCCTTTATCTTTCCCAGCACTCAGGAGCTGAGCCCGTATCTTTCCCAGCACTCAGGAGCTGAGCCCCATCTTTCCCGGTACTCAGGAGCTGAGCCCGTATCTTTCCCGCCACTCAGGAGCTGAGATCGCATCTTTCCCGAGCCCGTATCTTTACCGACACTCAGGAGCTGAGCCTGCATCTTTTCCAGCACTCAGGAGCTGAGCCTGTATCTTTCCCGCCACTCAGGAGCTGAGCCTGCATCCTTCCCAGCACTCAGGAGCTGAGCCCGTATCTTTCCCGGCACTCAGGAGCTGAGCCCGTATCTTGCCCGGCACTCAGGAGCTGAGCCCGTATCCTTCCAGACACTCAGGAGCTGAGCCCGCATCTTTCCCAGCACTCAGGAGCTGAGCCTGCATCTTTCCCGGCACTCGGGAGCTGAGCCCGAATCTTTTCAGACACTCAGGAGCGGAGTCCGTATCTTTCCCGGCACTCAGGAGCTGAGCCCGTATCTTTCCCGGCACAAAGGAGCTGAGCCCAAATCTTTCCAGACACTCAGGAGCTGAGCCCGTATCTTTCCCAGCACTCAGGAGCTGAGCCTGCATCTTTCCCGGCACTCAGGAGCTGAGCCCGCATTTTTCCCAACACTCAGGAGCTGAGCCCGTATCTTTCCCGGCACTCAGGAGCTTAGCCTGTATCTTTCCCAACACTCAGGAGCTGAGCCCGCATTTTTCCCAGCACTCAGGAGCTGAGCCCGCATCTTTCCCAGCACTCAGGAGCTGAGCCCGCATCTTTCCCAGCACTCAGGAGCTGAGCCCGCATCTTTCCCAGCACTCAGGAGCTGAGCCCGCATCTTTCCCAGCACTCAGGAGCTGAGCCCGCATCTTTCCCAGCACTCAGGAGCTGAGCCCGCATCTTTCCCAGCACTCAGGAGCTGAGCCCGCATCTTTCCCAGCACTCAGGAGCTGAGCCCGCATCTTTCCAAGCACTCAGGAGCTGAGCCCGCATCTTTCCCAGCACTCAGGAGCTGAGCCCGTATCTTTCCCAGCACTCAGGAGCTGAACCCGCATCTTTCCCAGCACTCAGGAGCTTAGCCCACATCTTTCCAGACACCCAGGAGCTGAGCCCGTATCTTTCCCGCCACTCAGGAGCTGAGACTGCATCTTTCCCAGCACTCAGGAGCTGAGCCCGCATCTTTTCCAGCACTCAGGAGCTGAGCCTGCATCCTTCCCGGCACTCAGGAGCTGAGCCCGTATCTTTCCCGGCACTCAGGACCTGAGCCCGTATCCTTCCAGACACTCAGGAGCTGAGCCCACATCTTTCCCGGCACTCAGGAGCTGAGTCCGCATCTTTCCCGGCACTCAGGAGCTGAGCCCGCATCTTTCCCGGCACTCAGGAGCTGAGCCCGTATCTTTCCTGGCACTCAGGAGCTGAGCCCGTATCTTTCCCAGCACTCAGGAGCTGAGCTCGCATCTTTCCCGGCACTCAAGAGCTGAGCCCGAATCTTTCCAGACACTCAGGAGCTGAGCCCATATCTTTCCTGGCACTCAGGAGCTGAGCCCGCATCTTTCCCAGCACTCAGGAGCTGAGCCTGCATCTTTCCCAGCACTCAGGAGCTGAGCCCGCATCTTTCCAGACACCCAGGAGCTGAGCCCGCATCTTTCCCAGCAGATTATGACAGTGGTATTTATCATCTTCTTCTTACAGCAAAAGGATTGACCCATACAAAGCTATAAACTTCAATTATCCAAGTCCACAACCAGCAACTTTTGAGCCTTTTTTTACCTCCTCCATCTTTATAGTCACAATCAGTGGCAAAGTTTTTGACTTTAAAGATGAATACGGCCATAAAAGAAGGTTGTACATTTTGGACTCGTGAGCCGTTGTTGGCACGTGGTAGATCCCAATTTTGGGAGGGTGATAGGTAACTTCTTTTTGGCTGGGTGGGGATGTGAATGTGCTCCTACATGTATGGGACACCAGTCATGGGGGGACTACAAGTGCCAGCAAATGATATATGTGAGAACAGTCATGGGAAACTACAAGTGCTAGCTAGTGATATATGTGACAAACGTCATGGGGACTACAAGTGCCAGCTAGTGATATATGTGAGAACAGTCATGGGGGACTACAAGTGCCAGCTAGTGATATATGTGAGAACAGTCATGGGGGACTACAAGTGCCAGCTAGTGATATATGTGAGAACAGTCATGGGGGACTACAAGTGCCAGCAAGTGATATATGTGAGAACAGTCATGGGGACTACAAGTGCCAGCTAGTGATATATGTGAGAACAGTCATGGGGGACTACAAGTGCCAGCTAGTGATATATGTGAGAACAGTCATGGGGACTACAAGTGCCAGCTAGTGATATATGTGAGAACAGTCATGGGGGACTACAAGTGCCAGCTAGTGATATATGTGAGAACAGTCATGGGGACTACAAGTGCCATCCAGCAGCTGCCCATCACACTGCTGTCAGGAATAGCAGCCAGCCTCCTGCTGGCTGACAGCAGTGATGTCGCCCAGGACGCAGACAGGTGAGTGCAGGTGACTAACCGCCAGTCAGAGGCCTCCCCTCCCCCGTGTATAACACTCGGGGCAGAGCAGCCTCCTCTCCTCTCCTCTCCTCCTGGTAAGTGGCGGAACACCAGGCCCTGTGTAGGCCTCAGTCCCCGAGGTCTCCTAGCGCTCTCCCCGGAATCCCCCAGCGGAGCGGACTGTCGGTCAGGACAGAGCGGGGGACTCGGTGGCAGACTAAGGAAGCAGTAGGGTAAGGTTGGGTGTCGGGGGAGCCCTAGATGGAGGCCGGCTCTGTGAGGTGTGTGGAGGCGGGGGCGGTGGCGCAGTTGCCGGCTCCATAGGTCAGCACTGGGTGACGGAGGAGGGCCGCGTCTAGTCCACAGGCCGCCCCCTCTCCTCTGCTGGCGGTGCCGGGACATGTTGCAGGTCTCCCGCCGCCTCCTCCTTGTCAGCTGCCTCCGGGGGTCCCGACCACTCGCAGCCGGGTAAGAGGGTGAGAAAGTGGCCTGCAGAACACCCTCCAGCCGCCGCTGCCAGCCCTGCCCGGTACGTGCCGCACCCGCCGCCGGACACAGCGCTGAGTCAGCACCGGCCGTCTGTGGAGTGGAGTCAGCTGTGTGTAATAGTCCAGGGGCCACATAATATATATATATGTGTGTATATAATAGTCCAGGGGCCACAGATATATATGTGTGTATATAATAGTCCAGAGGCCACAGATATATGTGTGTGTCTATAGTAGTCCAGAGGCCACATATATATGTGTGTGTGTATAATAGTCCAGGGGCCACATATATATGTGTGTGTGTATAATAGTCCAGGGGCCACATATATATGTGTGTGTATATAATAGTCCAGGGGCCACATATATATGTGTGTGTGTATAATAGTCCAGGGGCCACATATATATGTGTGTGTGTATAATAGTCCAGGGGCCACAGATATATATGTGTGTATATAATAGTCCAGGGGCCACAGATATATATGTGTGTATATAATAGTCCAGAGGCCACAGATATATGTGTGTGTCTATAGTAGTCCAGAGGCCACATATATATGTGTGTGTGTATAATAGTCCAGGGGCCACATATATATGTGTGTGTATATAATAGTCCAGGGGCCACATATATATGTGTGTGTGTATAATAGTCCAGGGGCCACAGATATATATATGTGTGTGTATATAATAGTCCAGGGGCCACATATATATGTGTGTGTGTGTGTAATAGTCCAGAGGCCACATATATATGTGTGTGTGTGTAATAGTCCAGAGGCCACAGATATGTATGTGTATATAATAGTCCAGGGGCCACAGATATGTATGTGTATATAATAGTCCAGGGGCCACAGATATGTATGTGTATATAATAGTCCAGAGGCCACATATATATGTGTGTGTGTATAATAGTCCAGGGGCCACATATATGTGTGTATATATAATAGTCCAGGGGCCACATATATATGTGTATATAATAGTCCAGGGGCCACATATATATGTGTATATAATAGTCCAGGGGCCACATATATATGTGTATATAATAGTCCAGGGGCCACAGATATGTATGTGTATATAATAGTCCAGAGGCCACAGATATATATGTGTGTGTATAATAATCCAGGGGCCACATATATATGTGTGTGTATAATAGTCCAGGGGCCACATATATGGGTGTATATAATAATCCAGGGGCCACATATATGTGTGTGTATATAATAATCCAGGGGCCACATATATATGTGTGTGTGTATAATAGTCCAGAGGCCACATATACACTCACCGGCCACTTTATTAGGTACACCATGCTAGTAACGGGTTGGACCCCCTTTTGCCTTCAGAACTGCCTCAATTCTTCGTGGCATAGATTCAACAAGGTGCTGGAAGCATTCCTCAGAGATTTTGGTCCATATTGACATGATGGCATCACACAGTTGCCGCAGATTTGTCGGCTGCACATCCCAAAGATGCTCCATACAAGGCAGGATGGATCCATGCTTTCATGTTGTTTACGCCAAATTCTGACCCTACCATCCGAATGTCGCAGCAGAAATCGAGACTCATCAGACCAAGCAACGTTTTTCCAATCTTCTACTGTCCAATTTCGATGAGCTTGTACAAATTGTAGCCTCCGTTTCCTGTTCTTAGCTGAAAGGAGTGGTACCCGGTGTGGTCTTCTGCTGCTGTAGCCCATCTGCCTCAAAGTTCGACGCACTGTGCGTTCAGAGATGCTCTTAGGCCTACCTTGGTTGTAACGGGTGGCGATTTGAGTCACTGTTGCCTTTCTATCAGCTCGAACCAGTCTGCCCATTCTCCTCTGACCTCTGTCATCAACAAGGCATTTCCGCCCACAGAACTGCCGCTCACTGGATTTTTTTTCTTTTTCAGACCATTCTCTGTAAACCCTAGAGATGGTTGTGCGTGAAAATCCCAGTAGATCAGCAGTTTCTGAAATACTCAGACCAGCCCTTCTGGCACCAACAACCATGCCACGTTCAAAGGCACTCAAATCACCTTTCTTCCCCATACTGATGCTCGGTTTGAACTGCAGGAGATTGTCTTGACCATGTCTACATGCCTAAATGCACCGAGTTGCCGCCATGTGATTGGCTGATTAGAAATTAAGTGTTAACAAGAAGTTGGACAGGTGTACCTAATAAAGTGGCTGGTGAGTGTATGTGTGTGTGTATAATAGTCCAGGGGCCACATAATATATATGTGTGTGTATAATAGTCCAGGGGCCACATAATATATATGTGTGTGCATAATAGTCCAGAGCCCACATATATATATGTGTGTGTATAATAGTCCAGGGGCCACATATATATAATGTGTGTATAATAGTCAAGGGGCCACATATATATAATGTGTGTGTATATTAGTCCAGGAGCCACATATATATGTGTGTATAATAGTCCAGGGGCCACATAATCTATATGTGTGTATAATAGTCCAGGAGCCACATAATATATATGTGTGTATATAATAGTCCAGAGGCCACATACTGTATATATAATGTGCGTATAATAGTCCAGGGGCCACATATATATATATATGTGTGTATATAATAGTCCAAGGGCCACATAATATATATGTATGTATATAATAGTCCAGGGGCCACATAATATATATGTGTGTATAATAGTGTCCTGGAGCCACATATATATAATCTACTATATAATTGTCTAAGGGTCACTTCCGTCTTTCTGTCTGTCTCGGAAATCCCAAGTCGCTGATTGGTCGCGGCCGTTTTGCCGCGACCAATCAGCGACGGGCACAGTCCGGCGGCAAAATGGCTGCTCCTTCCTCCCCGCAGTCAGTGCCCGCTCTGTACTCCCCTCCAGTCAGCGCTCACAAAGGGTTAATGGCAGCGTTAGCGGACCGCGTTATGCCACAGTGTAACGCTGCTATTAACCCTGTGTGACCAACTTGTACTATTGATGCTGATAGGCAGCATCAATAGTAAAAAGATCTAATGTTAAAAATAATAAAAAAAAATAAATAAAACATCATTATATACTCGCCAACCGTTGCCCCCCCGGATCCAGCCGAGGCCTTTCCAGCTCCTCGCGACGCTCCGGTGACCGGTCCATGCATTGCGGTCTCGCGAGATGATGACGTAGTGTTCTCGCGAGGCCGCTACGTCATCATCTTGCGAGACCGCAATGTACTCTTGGGACCGGAGTGTCGTGAGGAGCAATCGGTAAATGTCTGGCCTGGATCCGGGGGGCCGACGGAGGGTGAGTATATAACTATTTTTTATTTTAATTCTTTTTCTAAGAGGGATATGGTGCCCACATTGCTATATACTACGTGGGCTGTGGTATACAGTATACTACATGGCTGGGCAATATACTACATCTCTGGTATATGCTACGTGGCTGTGCTATATACTACGTGGCTGTGGTATATATTACGTGGCTGTGCAATATACTACATCGCTGTGCTATATACTACGTGGCCTGTGTTATATACTGCATGGACTGTGTTATATACTACGTCTCTGTCCTATATACTACGTGGCTTGGCTATGCAATATATTACGTGGCTGGGCAATATACTACATCGCTGGGCTCTATACTACTTGGCCTGTGTTATATACTGCATGGGCAGTGCTATATACTACGTGGGCAGTGCTATATACTACGTGGGCTGTGCAATATACTACGTGGGCTGTGCAATATACTACGTGGGCTGTGCAATATACTACGTGGGCTGTGCTATATACTACGTGGGCAGTGCTATATACTACGTGGGCTGTGCAATATACTACGTGGGCTGTGCAATATACTACGTGGGCTGTGCAATATACTACGTGGGCTTTGCAATATACTACGTGGGCTGGGCAGTATACTATGTGGCTGGGCAATATACTACTTGGCTGTGCTATATTTCTCTGCTGTATCTGTGCATCATGAATTGTGGTATGTGTTAAAGAGGGGGCCCACTGAGACTTTTGCCCGGGGCCCTCAAAAACCTGGAGCCGGCCCTGGCTTCACTGATTTGTCACGCCCGGCCGCGAACAATCAGCGACAGGCGCAGTCCGCCCGCGAATTGGCGCGGAATTTAAACCACGCTGCGCTAATTGGTCGCGGCCGGCCGAATCCTGTGTAAAATGCATTATTGTGAAAACTTCATAAATAAACTACATACATATTCTAGAATACCCGATGCGTTAGAATTGGGCCACCATCTAGTGTGTGTGTGTGTGTGTGTGTGTGTGTGTGTATATATATATATATATATATATATATATATATATATATATATATATATATATATATATATATATATATATATATATATATATATATATATATATATATATATATACTAGACTGTGGCCCGATTCTAACGCATCGGGTATTCTAGAATATGCATGTCCCCGTAGTATATGGACAATGATGATTCCAGAATTCGCGGCAGACTGTGCCCGTCGCTGATTGGTCGAGGCAACCTTTATGACATCATCGTCGCCATGGCAACCTCGACCAATCAGAGACGCGGGATTTCCATTATGACATCATCGTCGCCATGCTGTGCCCGTCTCTGATTGGTCGAGGCCGCCAGGCCAGGATTTCCAGGACAGACAGAAAGACAGACAGACAGACGGAAAAACCCTTAGACAATTATATATATATATATATATATATATATATATATATATATATATATATATATATATATATATATATACACACACACACACACACACACACACACACACACACACACACACACACACACACACACACACACACACACACACACACACACACACACACACACACACACACACACACACACACATTTTTTGAGGTCCACTTCCATCTGTCTGTCTGTCTCGGAAATCCCGCGTCGCTGATTGGTCCAGGCCGCGACCAATCAGCGACAGGCACAGTCCGGCCGAGAATTAGTCCCTCCCTACTTCCGTCCAGTCAGTGCCCGGCGCCCGCTCCATACTCCCCTCCAGTCACCGCTGACACAGGGTTAATGGCAGCGTTAACGGACCGCGTTATGCCGCGGGTAACACACTCCGTTAACGCTGCTATTAACCCTGTGTGACCAACTTTTTACTATTGATGCTGCCTAAGCAGCATCAATAGTAAAAAAAATCTAATGTTAAAAATAATAAAAAAACAAAAAACCTGCTATTTTCACCTTCCGTTGTCCGCCGATACGTGGCTGCCGCCAGCTTCCGTTCCCAGAGATGCTTTGCGAAATTACATAGAAGACTTAGCGGTCTTGCGAGACCGCTATGTCGTGTGGGTAATTTCGCAATGCATCTCTGGGAACGGAAGCTGGCGGCAGCAGATCACTTATCCGGACAGCTTCCCTGGACGACGGAGGGTGAGTATATACCGGTAACTATTTTTTAAAAATTTTTATTATTTTTTTGTAACAGGGATATGGTGCCCACACTGCTATATACTTCGTGGCCAATGTTATTTACTGCAGAGATGTCAAACTGCATTCCTCAAGGGCCGCCAACAGGTAATGTTTTCAGGATTTCCTTAGCATTCCACAAGGTGCTGGAATCATTCTGTGCAGGTGATTAAATTATCACCTGTACAATACAAGGAAATCCTGAAAACATGACCTGTTGGCGGCCCTTGAGGAATGCAGTTTGACATCTCTGATATACTGCGTGGCCAGTGTTATATACTGCGTGGCCAGTGTTATATACTGCGTGGCCAGTGTTATATACTGCGTGGCCAGTGTTATATACTGCGTGGACTGTATACTTAAAGAAAACACCTCATATACTTAGTGAATGGGTGTGCCTTCAACCATAGATATATACCAATAGAGAAACAACTAAAGGAACGGTTCCCAATATAACAATTTTTATTAATTAGTCTACATATAAATTCTTTACATTACAAAAACACTTTCTTTTAAACACATATAGTGAAAAGAGTACATTGCCAATGGTTTTACACCATATATACAGAGGTTTAACACAGAAAGAGAATATAGGATCACAAAAACTGAAGACCATGTAACCATATACAGATATTATAAATGGCTCACAGCCATATTTCTGTCCAGCCAGTCCATGGGTATCAAAGGCTGATATCAAATAAATGAAAGTGCATGTGTGCTGATCCTAAGAAAACTTTCACATAGTATATAACTAACGATAACAATGATCATTGCACTCCACCCTATAGCCTATATCCATATAATGATTCCATAAGATGGTCCAATTATAATAGCAGCCGTACAATACCTGCAGTCATGGTGTCCTCAGTGTGATCCAAAAGTTAGTACACTGCGTGGGCTGTGTTATATAGTGCGTGGGCTGTGTTATATACTACATGGCCTGTGCTATATACTATGTGCCTCCTATATACAATGTGGCTGCTATATACTATATACATATTCTAGAATACCCGATGCGATAGAATCAGGCCACCATATAGTGTGTGTATATAATATTCGAGGAGCCACATAATATATATGTGTGTATAATAGTGTCCAGGGGCCACATATATATAATGTGTGTGTATATAATGGTCCAGGAGCCACATATACAGTACAGACCAAAAGTTTGGACACACCTTCTCATTTAAAGATTTTTCTGTATTTTCATGACTATGAAAATTGTAAATTCACACTGAAGGCATCAAAACTATGAATTAACACATGGGGAATTATATACTTAACAGAAAAGTGTGAAACAACTGAAATTATGTCTTATATTCTAGGTTCTTCAAAGTAGCCACCTTTTGCCTTGATGACTGCTTTGCACACTCTTGGCATTCTCTTGATGAGCTTCAAGAGGTAGTGACCAGGAATGGTTCTCACTTCACAGGTGTGCCCTGTCAGGTTTAATAAGTGGGATTTCTTGCCTCATAACAGGGAAAAACTTGAAAACTTGGTAAAACTCCTTGAACCTACTGAACCCCGCCAAGCCTGTTTTCACCTTCCTAACCAGGCCTAATTTTACAATTCTGAAGTGTCACTTTATGAGATAATAATAACTCTGTAACGCTTCAACAGATCCCACTGATTCTGAGACTGTTTTTTTCGTGACATATTGTACTTCATGATGGTGGTAAAAATTTTTGGATATGACTTGGGTTGGTTTGTGAAAAAAAAATCATAAATTTGAGGAAAATTTTGCAATTTTCAAACTTTTAATTTTTGTTCCCCTTAAATCAGAGAGTTATGTCACACAAAATAGTTAATAAATAACATTTCCTACATGTCTGCTATACATCACCACAGTTTTTGAAACATATACAGTACAGACCAAAAGTTTGGACACACCTTGTCATTTAAAGATTTTTCTGTATTTTCATGTCTATGAAAAATGTAAATTCACACTGAAGGCATCAAAACTATGAATTAACACATGTGGAATTATATACTTAACAAAAAAGTGTGAAAAAACTGAAATTATGTCTTATATTCTAGGTTCTTCAAAGTAGCCACCTTTTGCTTTGATGACTGCTTTGCTCACTCTTGGCATTCTTTTGATGAGCTTCAAGAGGTAGTCACCGGGAATGGTTTTCACTTCACAGGTGTGCCCTGTCAGGTTTAATAAGTGGGATTTCTTGCCTTATAAATGGGGTTGGGACCATCAGTTGTGTTGTGCAGAAGTCTGGTGGATACACAGCTGATAGTCCTACTGAATAGACTGTTAGAATTTGTATTATGGCAAGAAAAAAGCAGCTAAGTAAAGAAAAACAAGTGGCCATCGTTACTTTAAGGAATGAAGGTCAGTCAGTCCAAAAAATTGGGAAAACTTTGAGGCCATGTGCACACGATGCGGATTTTGCTGCAGATCCGCAGCGTTTCCGCAGCTGCGGTTCCGCAGCGGTTTCCCATGCGTTTACAGTACAATGTAAACCTATGGGAAACGCAATCCGCAGTGCACATGCTGCGGAAAAAAACGCGCAGAAACGCAGCAGTTTATTTTCCGCAGCATGTTAATTCTTTGTGCGGTTTCCGCAGCGGTTTTACACCTGCTCCATAATAGAAAACCGCAGTAGAAACTGCACAAAAACCGGGGTAAATCCGCAGGAAAAACGCACTGTTGTCTTTGTGCAACGCAGAAAAGGTGAACGGATGGACTCTACATGCCTGGTTCCCACTGTGAAGCATGGAGGAGGAGGTGTGATGGTGTGGGGGTGCTTTGCTGGTGACACTGTTGGGGATTTAGTCAAAATTTAAGGCATACTGAACCAGCATGGCTACCACAGCATCTTGCAGCGGCATGCTATTCCATCCGGTTTGTGTTTAGTTTGACCGTCATTTATTTTTTCAACAGGACAATGACCCCAAACACACCTCCAGGCTGTGTAAGGGCTATTTGACCAAGAAGGAGAGTGATGGGGTGCTACGCCAGATGACCTGGCCTCCACAGTCACCAGACCTGAACCTAATCGAGATGGTTTGGGGTGAGCAGGACCGCAGAGTGAAAGCAAAAGGGCCAACAAGTGCTAAGCATCTCTGGTGACTACCTCTTGAAGCTCATCAAGAGAATGCCAAGAGTGTGCAAAGCAGTCATCAAAGCAAAAGGTGGCTACTTTGAAGAACCTAGAATATAAGACATATTTGTCCATCGCCACATTGGGGGACACAGGACCGTGGGTGTATGCTGCTGTCACTAGGAGGCTGACACTAAGTACATACAAAAAAAAGTTAGCTCCTCCTCTGCAGTATACACCGCCCACTGGCTCCGGATAATACCAGTTCTTGCTTAGTGTCCGTAGGTCTGTTTCTTTCCAAATGTTTTTACTTTTATTTTTATTTGTATTTTTATTTTTTCACTTTGCGCAAGAGGATGAAGGGGGCGACGGACCCTTTTAAGGGGTCCGATCTCCCCCGAAACACCAACAGGCGATCACGGCGAGTTTACTCCCCGTACCCTTTCCTGTGACTTGGGATGCTTGGCCGTGGACATGCCCTGTGAAATCCTAGGGGAGCGAACCCTTAGGATACACAGAGGCCATCTTCTTCCTGTCAGGCTGCACTACCAAGCGGGCATACTGCCCCGCTCTGTAATGCTTGTGACCCTAAAAGTGCTCAGGAACCCCCCACCGCAAACGAGCCCGCGTTGACCAGTCCTCCTGAGTGGGCTTTGTCACTTTCGCAGTCTATGGCTTCTTTGACTAAGGCTATTGAGTGCCTCCAAGATCCTACCAGGAGCAGGACCACTAATCCGCCTATTCAGGAGGATTCCCCTACGGCTGCGGAATCTTCAGCCTGCAGGGGCCGCTCTCATTCTAAGAACAAGCGGCCATCTAGGAAGCGCGTCCGTAGCTCATCCCCCCATGCCCTCTGGTGCCTCGGCGTCTGGTAGCTCCGCTTCCCACTCTCGCTCCCCAGGCACCTCTTCCGACCAGGACTCTGATCCTGAGTGCGATGGGCCTTTAGATCTGGAGTCGCCAGGTTATCAGAGCACTATAGTCTCATTGACGCCGTCACCAGTCCCTTCAGGTCGACGAGGAACCGGCGACCTCCAGTACGGATAATTCCGTGTCCTTCAAAGGGACTAAACGTACTCACAGGGTGTTTGCCAATCACCTGGAGTTCCAGGCCATACTCTAGTGACATAGGGAGCGTCCAGACAAACGTTTTCAGGGCCAGAGAGCTCTTGAGTCCAAGAATCCCCTTCCGTGGATCCTCCTGTCTCACGTTTGTCCTCTAAAACTATCCTTTCCGTGACGGACGGATCTTCTATCAAAGATCCCACGGACCGCCTAGTTGACAGCCTCGCCCGTTCGGTCTTTGAGGCTTCAGGCTCGGCACTCTTCCCCTCCTTCGCTGCTACCTGGGTAGCCAAAGCTGTGGCTTTTTGGGCAGACTCTCTGCATAAGACCTTACAGAACAGCGACCTTTCTCCTGACATAGCGGAGCTTGCAAATCAGATCTCCTTGGCTGGCGATTACTTAGTTAGCCGCGTCCAGGGAAGCGTTTACTGCTCTGCACTTACGGCTGCTAACGCTGTGGCGATTAGGAGAGCGCTATGCCTGAGGAACTGGTGAGCGGACTCTGTATCTAAAAAGTCGCTCACGTCTCTGTCATATCTCACTGGCCGTCTTTTTAATGAAAAACTGGACAAACTTATTTCCGACGCTACGGGAGGTAAAAGTACTTCCCTTCTCCAGCAGAGATTCAGACAACCGTTCCGACGACACCCACAGGCCCAGTTTTGACCCTTTTGTGGAACCTACTCATGGCATTCCTCGGCCAGTTCTCCTGGCTCGGGGCGCCGTGCTGCCAGAGACAAAAGCCCTCAGGCTTCATACAGGCCCAACCATTCCTGGAGGGGCTGCGCCACACAATCTAGGTCCAGGGGATCCAGACCCCAATCATCTTCCAAATGACTCGCAATCCCATCCGGACGACACCAGCAAAGTTGGCGGACGCCTTCTCTCGTTCCGTCATGCCTGGCTCGCCGTCATTCACGACAGGTGGGTCAGGGATCTAGTGTCCTCCGGTTACAAAACCGATTTTTCCTCCAACCTAGTTTTTCGCTTCCCACCCTCCCGAAGCAGGAAGGCGCGCGCCCGAGCTTTTTTCCAGGCCATCCAGTCGCTCCGACAAGACGGAGTGATTGTCCCTGTCCCAGAGGACGAAAGATTCCGCTGTTTTTATTCAAACCTGTTTATGGTCCCCAAAAAGGATGGAACAGTAAGGCCCATCCTGGACCTAAAGCTCTTGAACGGGTTTGTCAAAGTCCGTCATTTGAAGATCGAATCCCTCCGTTCCGTCATTGCCTCAATGGAACACGGCGAATTCTTGGATGTCGATGGATGCTGAGATGCATACCTCCACATCCCAATCTTCCTGCCTCATCAAAGTTTTCTCCGCTTCGCCGTCGGAGAGGAACACTTTCAGTTCACGGCCTTGCCTTTCGGCCTCGCCACCGCCCCCAGAGTTTTCACAAAGGTCATGGCGGCTGTCATGGCCATTCTGCATTCTCGGGGCTTAGTCGTTCTCCCCTATCTAGACGACTTACTGCTCAAAGGCCCATGCTTCCGAGCCTGTGAGGAGTGCATCCGCATTTCCTTAGATACTCTTTCTCGTCTGTGCTGTTTGATCAACATTAAAAAAGTCATCCTTTTCTTCCAGCTCAACGGATTTCCTTCCTGGGCATGACCCTGGACACGTCCCTAGGGTTGGTGCTTCTTCCTCGGGACAAGGTCCTAGCCCCTGTCTTCAAAAGGGGGTATGGATGCTTCTTCGGCCGTCCCCCTGCTCCACCCGTTTCGGCATGAGGATTCTCGGAAAAATGGTGGCCGCAATGGAAGCGATCCCTTTTGCGCAACTACACCTCCGTCCCCTCCAGCATGCTTTTCTGGACGCATGGGACGGGAGTCCGTTTTCCCTCGACCAACTGTGTCCCCTCTTCCCTCAGGTCAGACACTCCAATGGTGGATGCTCCAATCCTCTCCTCCAAGGGAGGTCCTTCCTCCCGGTCCATTGGCTGGTAGTCTCCACCGACACCAGCCTCCTAGGCTGGGGAGTGGTTTTCCACCATCACACTGCGCAGGGAACCTGGACTCGTCACGAGTCTCGTCTTCCAATCAACATCCTGGAGATATTGGCGATCAGGCTGCCCCTAAAGCGGTTCCATCATCTCCTTGCAGGTCGCCCCATTCGTATCCAGTCGGACAATGCCATGGCTGTGGCTTATATAAATCATCAGGGGGGCACCCGCAGCAGAGCTGCAATGTGCAAGGTAGACCACATCCTTCGCTGGGCCGAACACAACCACTCGGTCATATCGGCCGTTCATATTCCCGGAGTGGAAAACTGGGCCGCGGACTTCCTCAGCCGGCAGGGCCTTGCCTCAGGAGAGTGGTCTCTCCATCAAGACGTATTCCAACAAATCTTTCTTCGTTGGGGTACTCCGGACGTAGACCTGATGGCTTCCTGGTTTAACGCCAAGGTACCTCAGTTTGTGGCCCGGTCGCGGGATCCCAGAGCAATCGGAGCGGACGCGCTAGTCCTTCCCTGGAATCAGTTTCACCTTCCTTACCTCTTTCCCCCCCCCCCTCACCCCTGCTTCCCAGAGTAATCAGGAAGATCAGGGCAGAGGGTGTCCTGGTAATTCTCATCGCCCCGGATTGGCCTTGCCGGGCGTGGTATGCAGAGCTGGTCCAGCTCATCGCAGACGTTCCTTGGCGCCTACCAGATCGCCCAGATCTACTTTCTCAGGGCCCGATCTACCACCAGAACTCAGGGGCCCTGTGTTTGACGGCTTGGCCGTTGAATCCTGGGTTCTGACTCAAGCGGGTTTTTCCGGCGAGGTAGTTTCCACCTTGATCAGTGCCCGAAAGCCGGTGTCATCACGCATCTACCATCGGACTTGGAAGATCTTCTTTGATTGGTGCAGCAACAGAGGTCACCCACTGATGGTCTACAACATCCCTACCATCCTGGATTTCCTCCAATCCGGTCTGGACTTGGGGCTTTCACCTAGTTCCCTTAAAGGGCAGGTCTCGGCCTTGTCAGTCCTTTTTCAATGCAAAATCGCTTCCAAACCTCAGGTCAGAACGTTCTTTCAGGGAGGCTCAAACGTGGTGCCTCCCTACAAGACGCCTCTAGAGGCTTGGGACCTTAACCTGGTCCTAGGTGTCCTGCAGGAATCTCCCTTCAAGCCGTTGCAGGACATCTTTCTACCTCTCCTTTCATGGAAAGTGGCCTTTCTCGTTGCTATTACCTCGATCAGACGAGTCTCTGAGTTGGCTGCTCTTTCCTGCCGGACGCCGTTCCTTACGTTCCACCGGGACAAGGTGGTCCTCAGACTGTCCCCTACTTTCCTCCCAAAGGTGGTGTCTTCCTTCCACCTCAGTGAGGATATCGTACTTCCGTCCCTTTGCCCTGCTCCAACGCACCGCTTGGAGAAGGCTCTTCACTCCTTGGATCTTGTTAGAGTTCTCAGGAAGTACGTGTCCAGGACGGCATCTTTTCGACAGACGGATGCTCTGTTCGTGCTCCCGGCGGGACACCGGAAGGGACTGGCCATCTCTAAGTCAACAATCGCCAGATGGATTCGGTCGACTATTTAAGAGGCTTACCGCGTCAGAGGCAAGCGTATCCCTGCGGGCCTCAGGGCACACTCCACTCGGTCGGTGGGTGCTTCCTGGGCCATTCGGAATCAAGCGTCTGCAGAGCAGGTTTGCAAAGCTGTGACCTGGTCTAGCCTGCACACCTTTTCAAAGCACTACAACGTCCATACTCGGGCATCTTCAGATGCAAGCCTGGGTAGGCGTATTCTGCAGGCAGCAGTAGCGCACATGTAGACAGCAGGTGCCACATGTTTACACTGTTGGGTTATTTCCCACCCAGGGACTGCTTTTGGATGTCCCACGGTCCTGTGTCCCCCAATGTGGCGATGGAGAAATAGGGATTTTTGTGTACTCACCGTAAAATCCTTTTCTCTGAGCCACTCATTGGGGGACACAGCACCCACCCTTGTTTGGCTTGTTGCCTATAATAAGTGTTCTAGTCTCTGACATGTTGTTTCTATGGTTAAGAGTTTTTTTTTTTAATCTCCTACTGCTTTGCTACGAACTGGTATTATCCGGAGCCAGTGGGCGGTGTATACTGCAGAGGAGGAGCTAACCCTTTTTTGTATTTACTTATTGTCAGCCTCCTAGTGACAGCAGCATACACCCACGGTCCTGTGTCCCCCTATGAGTGGCTCGGAGAAAAGGATTTTACAGTGAGTACACAAAAATCCCTATTTTCAGTTGTTTCACACTTTTTTGTTAAGTATATATAATTCCACATGTGTTAATTCATAGTTTTGATGCCTTCAGTGTGAATTTACAATTTATATAGTCATGAAAATACAGAAAAATCTTTAAATGAGGTGTGTCTAAACTTTTGGTCTGTACTGTATATACACATATACATACTCGAGTATAAGTCAAGATTTTCAGCCCACTTTTTTAGGCTGAAATTGCCCCTCTTGGCTTATACTCGAGTCATTTCCAGGGGTCGGCAGGGGAGGGGGATCAGAGCTGTGTAATAATACTCACCTGCTCCTGGCGTGGTCCCTGGTTCCCGTGTGCTGACAGCTTCTTCCTGTAGTGAGCGGTCACATGGTACCGCTCATTACAGTAATGAATATGGACCTGACTCCACTCCCATAGGGGTGGAGCCGCATATTCATTACTGTAATGAGCGGTACCATGTGACCGCTCACTACAGGAAGAAACTGCCGGGGAACAGACGTGCAGGGACCGTGCCAGGAGCATGTGAGTATAGCGCAATATTCACCTGCTCCCCGTTCCACCGTCGGCGCCACTGCGTCTTCCGCGTCCTCTGCAGTGACGCTCAGGTCAGAGGGCGCGATTAGTGCGCGCCACCCTCTGCCTGAACGTCAGTGCAGAGGACGGGAAGACACAGTGGCGGTGGAATGCGGAGCAGGTGAATATAGCAAGTGCCGGGGGCCTGAGAGGTGCGTATGTCATTATTTTTTTATTTTTTTTTTTTAATTGCGGCAACAGCATATGGGGCAAATATCTGTATGGAGTATCTTATGGGGCAATTATCTGTATGGAGCATCTTATGGGGCCATAATCCGCATTTATGCAGCATTATATGGGGCATATTTTAATATGGAGCATCTTATGGGGCCATACATTTTTTTTTTTTTTTCCAGAGAATATGAATGAGAACACCAAATATTTTTCTCCACTCATGGTTAGTGGTTGGGTGAAGCCATTTATTGTCAGACTACTATGTTTTGTTAAATCATAATGACAACCCATATAGTTAGTTTAATGCGTTGAGGCGGTAGGCCAGTCTGAACAAATGCATTTTTAGGGCACGCTTAAAACTGTGTGGATTGGGGATTAATCGTATTAACCTGGGTAGTGCATTCCAAAGAATTGGCGCAGCACGTGTAAAGTCTTGGAGACGGGAGTGAGAGGTTCTGATTATTGAGGATGCTAACCTCAGGTCATTAGCAGAACAGAGGGCACGGGTAGGGTGGTAGACTGAGACCAGGGAGGAGATGTAGGGTGGTGCTGAGCCATGGAGTGCTTTGTGGATGAGGGTAATAAGTTTATACTGGATTCTGGAGTGGATGGGTAACCAGTGTAATGACTGGCACAAGGTAGAGGCATCGGTGTAACGGTTGATGAGGAATATGATCCTGGCTGCAGCATTCAGGACAGATTGCAGAGGGGAGAGTTTAAGAGGGAGGCCGATTAGTAGAGAGTTACAATAGTCCAGAGGAGAATAAATGAGTGAAACAATAAGAGTTTTTTCAGAGTCAAAAGAAAGAAAAGGGCGAATTCTAGAAATGTTTTTGAGATGCAGATAAGAATAGCGAGCCAGTGATCGGATGTGGGGGGTGAAGGAAAACTCGGAATCAAGTATGACCCCCAACGCAGCGGGCATGTTGCTTGGGAGTAATGGTGGAACCACACACGGAGATGGCAATGTCAGGCAAAGGTAGGTTAGTAGAGGGAGAGAACATGAGAGAGACATACATACATACATACATACATACATACATACATACATACATACATACATACATACATACATACATACATACATACATACATACCACAATGGTCCCTCTTACCTGGATCTGCCAGATTGGCACCAAAGGAAAGCAGTATGTAGGCTCCCTGTCAGCTGCCGCAATATATATATATATATATAGAGCGCTGCTGTCCTGGGTTTAAATCCCTACTACTTGTTTGCGTGGGTTTCCTCCGGGTTCTCTGGATTCCTCCCACACTCCAAGACATACTGATGGGGAATTTAGATTGTCAGCCCTAAAGGGGACTGCAATAACAATGTATGTAAAGCTATGGTATATGATAGCGTTATATAAGCAAAAGAAATATATATTTTATATATAAAATTATTCCAGTGCTTTTGAGATTCCTGGGTTGTCTTGATGTATTGTCACAGATTTTCAGTGATGTTCAGATAAGGGGACTGTGAGGGCCATTGTGAATTCAGCTGGTTTTATATTTGCATCAAGAATTTGTTGAAATTTCTTTGAATCCATTCCTCCCTCTACCCGTAAAATGATCCCTGTGCCATTGGCTGCAACACAACCCCATAATTGATCCACCCCCATGCTTAATGGTTGGCAAGATGTTTTTGTTTTTTTTTCCTTAAATTCTATGCCCTTTTTTTCTCCGCACATACTTTTTGATCACTGTGGCCAGCTAGGTCTATTTTAACTTCATCAGCCATCAGGACTTTTTTCCAAAGTGCCTCAGGCTTGTTTAGATGTTCTTTTGCATACGTCTGACACTGAATTTTATTCATAGTGAGCACGCAGGAGAGGTTTTCTTCTGAGGACTCTACCATGAAGACCGTATTTGTGCAGGTGTCTCTCAACAATAGAATAATGTACCACAAGTCCAAAGTCAGAAAGATTTAGCAGAAGGTCTTTTGCAGTCAAGCGGAGTACTGATTTTCCTCTTTAGCAATCCTATGAGCAGCTCTCACTGAAATTTTGGTTGGTCTTCCAGACCTTATCTTAACCTCCACTTTTCCTGTGAATTGACATTTTTAAATTACATTTCGAACAGAGGAAAAGACAACTTGTAAAACGCTTTGCTATCTTCTTATAGCCTTCTCTTGCCTTTTAGGGGTATGTGCACACGTTGCGGATTTTGCTGCGGATCCACAGCGGATTGGCAGCAGCTTTCCATGTGTTTACAGTACCATGTAAACCTATGGAAAACAAAATCCGCAGTGCACATGCTGCGGAAAAAACGCGCGGAAACGCTATGTTTATTCCGCATCATGTTCATTCTTTGTGCGGATTCCGCAGCGGTTTACACCTGCTCCATAATAGGAATCCGCAAGTGTAAAACCGCAGGTGGAATCCGCACAAAATCCGCAAAAAACCCGTGGTAATTCCGCAGGTAATCCGCAGTGCGGTTTACCTGCGGATTTACCAAAATCAGTCTGGAAAAATCCGCAGGACTTTCCGCAACGTGTGCACGTAGCTTTAGGCCTCCACCACTTTCAGTTTGCTAGGCTGCTGTTTTTTTTGGCACAAGGTTAGAGTAGGCTAGATTTTTGTAAAAAAACAAAGGGCCCAACTCGGCATAATTAAAGCAAAATGGAGGGTCAGAGAGTATATTCAACCATAAAGAAAGTTTATTGACATAAGTACTAGTGATGAGCGAATATACTCGTTACTCGAGATTTCCCGAGCACGTTCGGGGGTCCTTCGAGTATTTTTTAGTGCTCGGAGATTTAGTTTCATTGCCGCAGCTGAATGATTTACATCTGATGGCCAACATAAGTACATGTGGGGGTTGCCTGGTTGCTAGGGAATCCCCACATGTACTTATGCTGGCTAACAGATGTAAATCATTCAGCTGCGGCAATAAAAACTAAATCTCCGAGCACTAAAAAATACTCGGAGGACCCCCGAGCGTGCTCGAGAAATCGAGTAACAAGTATATTCGCTCATCACTAATAAATACACATTAAAATATTGGACTGAGTAACACTACCAAAGCAGGACAATTCATGGGAGTAGTAATAGCGAAAGTATAGCCAAGGAATACAAAATAACTTATAAATACCGCAGGAGTAAATGCTGAGCTAATGCTCAACAAAAGATTGCACAACTATACATAATATAGACAAGAACAAAGTTCATGAGGGGTTAATGATTGTGCAAATGCAGAGCAGCAGAATAGAAAATAAAGTTATATATATATATATATATATATAACATCCTCATGTGAGGTTGGAGGGTAAGTTAGATGTATAGGTAAAAAAAAGAACTAAAGTGCTTGCTGTGCGAGAATGTGACAAAGTGCAGACTTACGGCTAATACGTATATAGTTTTAGTAAATAGACCCCCGACCTGCCGCCCCTACGCGCATTTCGCCATGTCTCCATCAGGAGGTGCCATAGACTATAATGGGTACGATTTCTATCCATGAAAAATGCAGAACTCGTACAAGAAAAACTGCTGTCTGAATGAGGCCATAGTGAGACACAGGTGCTTCCCCTTTTCGTGAATTTATTTATTTATTTTTTACAAGACTGAAGAGAAATCATTTAACCCCTTGACATATATGTACATCCTGGGTCGTGTCCCTGCCTTTGATGTGTGTTTCCACGCTGAGCCCGCATTTCTCCCTGCACATGATGGCTGATCTGATAATCATGTGCTTCTAACATCCGAGATCCACCCACGGCTGTTAACAAGTTAAATGCCGCTGTCAATCTCTGACAGCGGCATTTAACACGTGCCGGCCGGAAGCGCATCATAAGACCCTTGGGGCCCCTGTCACATGATGGCGGGGCACCGATGTGTTGTCATGACAGCCAGGGGTCTGCAGAAGACCCCTGTGCCTGTCATTGTGAAACTCCTTTGAATGCCGGTCCATGGCTGAAGCCCTGCTACGTGTAGCACAAGCGATCGGATGATCATAGCTTCAAGCCTTCTAGGGGGACTACTGACGACAGTAAAAAAAGACCCACAAGGTCAAACAACCCCTCTTTTGCCCTAATGAAAAAAAACACGTTTGGTACCGCTGAGTTCAGAAATGTCCGATCTATCAAAATATAAAAATAATTTATCAGATCGGTAAACTGTGTAACTAGAAAGAAAATTAAAATGCCAGAATTATGTTTTGCTTTTTTTTTATGTTGCCGCAACATTGTAATAACAGGCGATCAAACACCCAGCCCCAGATCACAAAAAATGGAGATGCTACAGATCCTGGAAAATGGCGACATAAGCCAAAAAAAAATTTTGGAATTTCTTTTTACCAGTTAACTAAAAAAATATATGTTTGGTATGTGTACTCTATTGAGGAGGGAGGTGGGGAATGCTTCATTTAAAGATAAGCAGTTGAAATATTACACTTAGAAGCCAGGAACAAAAATGATTACATTGTGTAATGGCTGATACAGCAAGTTGTCAGCTATAGAGTACTACTGACAGCTGCCGGACTGTCACCTGTCGGGGGATGCTAGTCTCCCCCATCGCAGGTCAGTAAAATGATGTATTGGCGGTCACTAAGAGGTTAACAATCTGATCAGACAGTATGAAGCCCACTGCCACGTGTGAACCTCAGTGGGTGCCTAGCCTGAAAATGCATGGCACCGTGCAGAAACTACCGTGACTGTGCACCAGCGGGACGGGCGATCTGGTGCCTCACCGCACCCAAGCTGCGACTCCGGCCCACAGTCACAAAACCACAGCAACAATGGCCATCACACAGCACCAACAGCAGGTGGTTAGATGTAAAAAGGCTCGGGACCCACTGAGAAGTTCGCCATGATGTGGCAGTGGGCTTCATACAGGATTGTGCTGAGAAACCTACAGACATTGTCAGGTCGGCGCCGTTATACTGATTACAATGATACCTTGGTTGATGAAATCTGTCTTGTGGTTGTTGTTTAATCTTTATTTGTAGTTTTCAGTTAATGAGATCCTGGTGCTCTGGCCGGCCTGTAGGCGGGGCTCGGGGCGGCCTGTGGGCAGGGCTGTCTGTGGGCGGGGCTCTGGGGCGGCCTGTGGGCGGGGCTTTATATGGTGCTTTGCTTACATATACATGTTTATGGGCTTATGACATCTCCCTGATCCCTCACTGACCTGCCCCCTATTTTACATGCATATGTATTGGAAAAAAAAAAAATAATCATTCGGCATATTAGCATCTATCCGATGGCCGATGCTACTGTGCAGATGCAGCTGGTGCCATTTTGAAATTTTTTATTTTATTTTTTTTTCCAGAATATATGTATTAGACTAAATAAAACCATTTAATGCACATAATACATTTGATCATGCTGCAGCGCAGGTCGCCGACTGCACCTGCCTGCTGAATGTTGTTTTTTTTGTTGTTGTTGTTTGTTGTTGTGTTTTTTTTTGTTTTGTTTTTTCCCAATACATATAATATTAAATATGTAAACTAGGGGGCAGGTCAGTGAGGGATCCGTGACCTGTCAGAAGCCATACACATGAAGACCCCCACAGCCCCGCCCCAGAGCACCAGAATCTCATTAACTGAAAATAAAGATTTAACAACAACCACAAGACGGATTTCATCACCGGGTATCAATGTAATCAGTATAACGGCGCCGACCTGACACTGTGTGCAGGTTACTGTGCACAATCCTGCTGACAGGTTTCCTTTAAGCTAAGGACCTCATTTTCAATTTTGTAAATTTTTGCCTAGCGGCATCAGATCATTGTATGATTTTTGGTTGTGCGGTCCTTGTTGGGTTTTTCTTCTACAGTTGTCCCATGGCATATTATGTACCTGGCAGGGTTCGCTATGTATTCTTACAAGGTTCTTCCCTGTCCTGAGCTTTTTATAAAACAGATGACCGATCGCTTCCGTGCTCGCTCAGTGTGGAGTACTGGTGGTGTACAATGGGGAATTGTGCCATTATTTCTGTCCTATGCTGCAGAGCTGTTTTTTCATGGTCCTCTAGATAAGTGACTTTTGGTTGCAAACTGCTTGTTAGATATTTCTGATTGGGATTTGTGTAGATTGTGATGATTCTTCTGATGTCCTTATTTACAGGGCCCGGTAGTTTGCCTGTGATCACTGATAATCAACAATATAGTAAGTCTACCAGGGTATTTACTTATGTTCGACATGTTTCAAATGTCATGGGATGTGCTTAAAAGAAGGAAAAAACTTTGTACAATCACTAACTTCTGAAAGCCTCGTACAATTGCAGATAGCACATCACTGTGCACATTGGGCAGCGTTCATACACAAGGTCGTTAAAGCATTTATTTCCATACTGTGTGGTGGCAGGGGATGCGTGGCATCTGCAGGCAGGGGGACGGGTGGCGTCTGCAGGCAGGGGGACGGGTGGCGTCTGCAGGCAGGGGGACGGGTGGCGTCTGCAGGCAGGGGGACGGGTGGCGTCTGCTGGCAGGGGGACGGGTGGCGTCTGCAGGCAGGGGGACGGGTGGCGTCTGCAGGCAGGGGGACGGGTGGCGTCTGCAGGCAGGGGGACGGGTGGCGTCTGGAGGCAGGGGGACGGGTGGCGTCTGGAGGCAGGGGGACGGGTGGCGTCTGCAGGCAGGGGGACGGGTGGCGTCTGGAGGCAGGGGGACGGGTGGCGTCTGCAGGCAGGGGGACGGGTGGCGTCTGGAGGCAGGGGGACGGGTGGCGTCTGGAGGCAGGGGAGCGGGTGGCGTCTGGAGGCAGGGGGACGGGTGGCGTCTGGAGGCAGGGGGACGGGTGGCGTCTGGAGGCAGGGGGACGGGTGGCGTCTGGAGGCAGGGGAGCGGGTGGCGTCTGGAGGCAGGGGGACGGGTGGCGTCTGGAGGCAGGGTGGCGTCTGGAGGCAGGGTGGCGTCTGGAGGCAGGGGGACGGGTGGCGTCTGGAGGCAGGGGAGCGGGTGGCGTCTGGAGGCAGGGGGACGGGTGGCGTCTGGAGGCAGGGGAGCGGGTGGCGTCTGGAGGCAGGGGGACGGGTGGCGTCTGGAGGCAGGGGAGCGGGTGGCGTCTGGAGGCAGGGGAGCGGGTGGCGTCTGGAGGCAGGGGAGCGGGTGGCGTCTGGAGGCAGGGGGACGGGTGGCGTCTGGAGGCAGGGGAGCGGGTGGCGTCTGGAGGCAGGGGAGCGGGTGGCGTCTGGAGGCAGGGGAGCGGGTGGCGTCTGGAGGCAGGGGAGCGGGTGGCGTCTGGAGGCAGGGGAGCGGGTGGCGTCTGGAGGCAGGGGGACGGGTGGCGTCTGGAGGCAGGGGGACGGGTGGCGTCTGGACGCAGGGGAGCGGGTGGCGTCTGGAGGCAGGGGGACGGGTGGCGTCTGGAGGCAGGGTGGCGTCTGGAGGCAGGGTGGCGTCTGGAGGCAGGGTGGCGTCTGGAGGCAGGGGGACGGGTGGCGTCTGGAGGCAGGGGGACGGGTGGCGTCTGGAGGCAGGGGAGCGGGTGGCGTCTGGAGGCAGGGGGACGGGTGGCGTCTGGAGGCAGGGGAGCGGGTGGCGTCTGGAGGCAGGGGAGCGGGTGGCGTCTGGAGGCAGGGGGACGGGTGGCGTCTGGAGGCAGGGGAGCGGGTGGTGTCTGGAGGCAGGGGAGCGGGTGGCGTCTGGAGGCAGGGGAGCGGGTGGCGTCTGGAGGCAGGGGGACGGGTGGTGTCTGGAGGCAGGGGAGCGGGTGGCGTCTGGAGGCAGGGGAGCGGGTGGCGTCTGGAGGCAGGGGAGCGGGTGGCGTCTGGAGGCAGGGGAGCGGGTGGTGTCTGGAGGCAGGGGAGCGGGTGGCGTCTGGAGGCAGGGGAGCGGGTGGCGTCTGGAGGCAGGGGGACGGGTGGCGTCTGGAGGCAGGGGGACGGGTGGCGTCTGCAGGCAGGGGGACGGGTGGCGTCTGCAGGCAGGGGGACGGGTGGCGTCTGGAGGCAGGGGGACGGGTGGCGTCGGCAGGGGGACGGGTGGCGTCTGGAGGCAGGGGGACGGGTGGCGTCTGCAGGCAGGGGGACGGGTGGCGTCTGGAGGCAGGGGGACGGGTGGCGTCTGGAGGCAGGGGAGCGGGTGGCGTCTGGAGGCAGGGGGACGGGTGGCGTCTGGAGGCAGGGGGACGGGTGGCGTCTGGAGGCAGGGGAGCGGGTGGCGTCTGGAGGCAGGGGGACGGGTGGCGTCTGGAGGCAGGGGAGCGGGTGGCGTCTGGAGGCAGGGGGACGGGTGGCGTCTGGAGGCAGGGGAGCGGGTGGTGTCTGGAGGCAGGGGAGCGGGTGGCGTCTGCAGGCAGGGGGACGGGTGGCGTCTGCAGGCAGGGGGACGGGTGGCGTCTGGAGGCAGGGTGGCGTCTGGAGGCAGGGTGGCGTCTGGAGGCAGGGTGGCGTCTGGAGGCAGGGGAGCGGGTGGTGTCTGGAGGCAGGGGGACGGGTGGCGTCTGCAGGCAGGGGGACGGGTGGCGTCTGCAGGCAGGGGGACGGGTGGCGTCTGGAGGCAGGGTGGCGTCTGGAGGCAGGGTGGCGTCTGGAGGCAGGGGGACGGGTGGCGTCTGGAGGCAGGGGGACGGGTGGCGTCTGGAGGCAGGGGAGCGGGTGGCGTCTGGAGGCAGGGGGACGGGTGGCGACTGGAGGCAGGGGAGCGGGTGGCGTCTGGAGGCAGGGGGACGGGTGGCGTCTGGAGGCAGGGGAGCGGGTGGCGTCTGGAGGCAGGGGAGCGGGTGGCGTCTGGAGGCAGGGGGACGGGTGGCGTCTGGAGGCAGGGGGACGGGTGGCGTCTGGAGGCAGGGGGACGGGTGGCGTCTGGAGGCAGGGGGACGGGTGGCGTCTGGAGGCAGGGGGACGGGTGGCGTCTGGAGCCAGGGGGACGGGTGGCGTCTGGAGGCAGGGGGACGGGTGGCGTCTGGAGGCAGGGGGACGGGTGGCGTCTGGAGGCAGGGGAGCGGGTGGCGTCTGGAGGCAGGGGGACGGGTGGCGTCTGGAGGCAGGGGAGCGGGTGGTGTCTGGAGGCAGGGGAGCGGGTGGCGTCTGGAGGCAGGGGAGCGGGTGGCGTCTGGAGGCAGGGGGACGGGTGGTGTCTGGAGGCAGGGGAGCGGGTGGCGTCTGGAGGCAGGGGAGCGGGTGGCGTCTGGAGGCAGGGGAGCGGGTGGCGTCTGGAGGCAGGGGAGCGGGTGGCGTCTGGAGGCAGGGGGACGGGTGGCGTCTGGAGGCAGGGGGACGGGTGGCGTCTGCAGGCAGGGGGACGGGTGGCGTCTGGAGGCAGGGGGACGGGTGGCGTCTGGAGGCAGGGGAGCGGGTGGCGTCTGGAGGCAGGGGGACGGGTGGCGTCTGGAGGCAGGGGGACGGGTGGCGTCTGGAGGCAGGGGGACGGGTGGCGTCTGGAGGCAGGGGGACGGGTGGCGTCTGGAGGCAGGGGGACGGGTGGCGTCTGGAGGCAGGGGGACGGGTGGCGTCTGGAGGCAGGGGGACGGGTGGCGTCTGGAGGCAGGGGGACGGGTGGCGTCTGGAGGCAGGGGGACGGGTGGCGTCTGCAGGCAGCGGATCGGTGGCGACGTCAGGTGTTGGACCCACACCGATCTGTTATGACCTAGAAGTCTTGGACAATAACGCTAATAGGATTTTCTGGTTTCCTTCCCCGGCTGCAGCTTCAAAACAAAAGCTACTTTATCTGCCCTCCCACAGTGCAGGGCTGAGTCTCACTGCTTCAGTCCAGTGTTATTGTTAGCACTAACGTCACGTCAACAACGCTGCAGCCAATCGCTCAGCTCAATTTGGCGACACAAGCAGCCCAGAGCCACTGAGATCACTGGCGGCAGCGCTCTGTCCATGTGCTATAGACAACAGAGCAACGGCAGATACTCAACACTGGACCTGGGGAGGGTGAGTAAGAATCAATTTCTATTGATGACAGGCGGATGAGCCGTGGTTCAGACTTTTCCCCTATGCCTTTCCAGTGGTCATTTTGGAAAAGGGCTGAAGAGACCACTAAGGAATTAGGCAGCAGTAGCAAAAATGAGGGCACTGGCTATACATCAGTAATGTGGTGTCTGTTCTGGATTCTGGAGGCGTCCAGTCACTGTAATTGGAAAGGGAGTGATGTGCAGGATCTGCTGTTAGTTACTAAAGCTGAGCTGAGTCCTGACGCTTGTGTGTGCAGGCCTGAGCTGGGGTCACGCTGTGTCCTCCCCTTACAGCCGCTCCTCCGCCGGTCTGTGGGCGCAGCGTGTTTACTCCGGGCTCCTGCTATTATCATATGATACTTTTGCTGCGGGTTGAACGGTTTCTGGCTCGTGTTCAGCGTCAGTGAAGGATTTTCCTTGGCTCAGAAACCTAAGAGAATTGTCCTTAAAAGACTTTGCTCTCTTTGTGACACTAAAGTTTTTACTTACTGCAAATCTACCGCTCACTTAGGACATCGTATTTCAGATTTACAATTTTTTCTTTTTCTTTCAGATTTCAGTCCAAAACTTACAGCAAAATGAATTCCCTCGCAGTCAAACGAGTTGTGGATAATATTGTCAAATCCCCAGAAGACAAGAGGGAATATCGGGGTGTAGAGCTGGTCAATGGGATAAAAGCCCTTCTTATAAGTGACCCCACCACCGACAAGTCCTCCGCTGCGCTGGACGTTTACATAGGTACGGGGCTCCGGAAATACTGTCGCGTCCCACATTACTCTGAGCTTTCCTTTTGTCATGTCCTTATCAATGTATTTCCATTACTGGCGCACAGGCCATGGATCAGGGATGTCCAATGCAAATACACAGAGGGACAGAAATAAAAGCTCGGACAAAGTCGCCGGCCGACCTTGATATTTATTAAGTCCTTTTTCATATGGAAGCAAACGTAAAGGCGTTGTCCGATTTTAATAGATCTTAGGGGGGAGAGGATTGGATTAATGTTATGTAAGAACATTAAAAGGCATATGGTTCAATAGTCTCATTTACATATGTAATAACAAAGGGTAAAAAACCTTGAATAATAAAGTGTTGCCTACAAAACACACATGCATGTAAAAGTACACAAAAATTTGCAACAGTCTTTAGTTGCAAATCTCGTTCCTTTTTTGTCCCAGTGGATCTATGTCTTCATGATGACAGTCAACAATGTCAGAAAACTAACTAGCAAGTGTGAGCAGGTGCAAACTGCCACGAGTGCATGTGCGTCATGTATCGTCTACCTCTGGCTTCAAAAGTCACTTGTCTCCTATAAAAGTGGATCCCACCAGGTAGCCACCGCAGAAACAACAGTTGGCGGCGGGTTTATCCAGTGGATTTCACGGAGTGCATATGTCAGGCATAAATTCTCGGGACTTCTAGATTACACCACACTGAATGTGTTTGCTGTCTTTTCCCTTGAGAATGCTACGTATACAAGAGCAATAAAAAGGAGACATTTTGGCGACCTAATGCAGAGTTGCTTCATTTTAATTGTAAGGTGAACCCCTTTAAAACATTGTAGCTGCATTATAGGAATAAAGTCTTAAACTCGGCATACTGTGCTTTCTGCTGTCTTTCCTGCCAGGATCCCTGTCTGATCCAGACAACATACCAGGACTTGCCCACTTTTGTGAGCACATGCTTTTCTTGGGCACGAAAAAGTACCCCAAAGAGAATGAGTACAGCCAGTTTCTCAGTGAACATGCGGGGAGCTCCAACGCCTTCACCAGTGGAGAACATACCAACTATTACTTTGATGTGTCCCATGAACACCTAGAGGGAGCATTGGACAGGTAAAGACCATATGAGGGGCTTGTTTTCCAAAGACTGATTGGAAAGGACAAATATAGAGTGAAAAAAAAATATATATATATTTATTTATTTTTTTAAAGCGCCATTTATTAAAGACAGATATAGCATACATGCGTACATACAATAAAAAAACCAAGGCGGTGAAATGGTACAATTTTAAAGTTACCATTGTTTTACATCAATAGTACACATGAAAATAATCAACTTTGTGATATATCATTTTAGAGAAATCTGCTTTTTTTTTCTTTTTTTTTTTTTCCCTTCTGAGACTAATCTTTCATTCTCAAAATTCCCAACTCGCTGGTAAAATCTGTATTCAGTGAAACACAGAATTTCCTATTACGGTTGATGCTCATAAAGTTCTATGGAGGGGAGGAGCTAGAGGCAGACACAGATCTTCCGCAGCACATTTTCCTGAAACTGTTCTCCATAGATCTTTAAGTCCAACCGTCCTCTCCTACAGTATATCCGTAAAGAGAAAGACAGACTGCCTCCTGGAATGATCACTTACTCTACATTCATGGTTAAAATCTGTCTTCAGTGAATAAAGAAGCAGCTTTCCCTGCTAAGAGAAAGCATGATGTAGGTGCAGAGACCCTGATTTCAGCAATGTATCACTTACTGGGCTGCTTGATGCAGTTTTGATGAAAATCCCTATTTTATCTGCTGCAGTTCTAGCAGTTCTCTGAATGCTGAGCTCTCTATAACCCGCCCACATCACTGACTGGCAGCTTTCTGCCTATGTAAGGCCAATCAGTGGTGGGGCAGGGTTATACAGAGCTCATGAATATGCAGGACTACATGGCAGCAGGCTTGCTAGTCATCTAGTTATAATCTTCTGCTGATAAAACAGGGTTTTATAAAACCTAAACTGAGCAGCCCAGTAAATGACACATGGCTGGAATCGGAGTCTCTGCTCACATCGTGCTACTCTCGGATAACATAGCAAAAACCTACTCACAGATTCTCTTTTTTTTTTAGGGAATATATATTAATATATTATTATTTTTTTGCTCTTTTTATTAGTCGGAAACTGATACAAGATGAATAATCAAAGATTTTTATCTTCCCTTCTCTCAGATTTTCCCAGTTTTTCTTAGGCCCTCTATTTGATGAGAGCTGTAAGGATCGGGAAGTGAACGCAGTGGATTCTGAGCATGAGAAGAACCTGATGAATGACGCTTGGAGACTCTTCCAGCTGGAGAAGGCTACAGGAGACCCCCAACACCCCTTCCATAAGTTTGGAACAGGTGCGCAACACAAGAGTTTCCTATGCATCCCTAACATTGATCAGTGGGCCTCAAGGATAAACACTTTGCTCCAGAATTCTGATTTAAAGTATATATATATATATATATATAATTTTGCACATCTTGTAGTTGCTCATAAATATTGCATTTTATTTATTTTTTTTTACAACTGCACCTCCATCTACTAGTAATGGACTGGAGTATGCTTCTTACTATGGCTCACCACAGCTGAAACCTGCTCCAAATTCAGAGGCGTGCGCCAGGGCACCATGATGAGTCGGCCCTGTAGGGTCTAGATGGAAAGATTAAATCTTAAGGGAACTGGTTCACATTTTTATAGGATAAAATCAGGGCATGATACTGTATCACTTGTAAACCACCAGATCCTAAAAAAAAGCCTCCCCGCCTTGGAACGCTTTTTGGCACAGCTAGTGGTAATGTCCATGGGCCAGGGGGTTTTCCATCAAAATGTGAGGTCAAGAACCCACAATGCTACTGTCTAATCACTGAAGATGGCGACCGATTCTTGTTCAAAAATGCAATTTGTGTGAAATTGTCGTATCCGCTGTGTGCGCTTTAAAGTTAATCTTAATAATAAATTAGTGGAAGGCCAGCATGATTCAGACTGCGGTCTCCCTGTACTGGGCACTTGTTCAGATACTCACTTGTAGTCCCTCTAGAGACATGCCTCAAATGACTGCTGATAGAAAATGTTACTGATGTCCCGTTACTGTCAGAAGATCTTTACTTGATTATAAGGATCTGGTAGAACAGGATCACAGTCATCATTTTCTTACTTCCTTATAGTACCCACCTTATCCAGCAGTTTGCAATAGAAATCCTAGCGTAAAACTGATTAAAATGTTGAAAGATTCTTGCACAACTCCCAGCTGCACAAAAACTTTGCAGCGGTTTGTGTTTTTACCCCAGCTCCACTGAATATTTGATATGTGGACATGGCAGAGGGCCTGCTAAAATGCATAAATTGCCCCACAAATTATGGCATAAATTGCAATATATGTATTCCTGGCCATGTCTGTATTATATTCCTAGGGCATGGCTGCTAAAAGATGTAACCAAATTCATTAAGAGGCAAACTCCTCTTGAGGAGGACCTTTCACCACACTCTTCTTGTTGACCTGGACACGCAATATATAATAGTGGATGCAGAGCTAAATAAAATTTTGCCTTTCCATTGTGGATATATTGGCAATCAAAGTATTTGGCACCTAATGAGTTAACTCCCACTTTTATTTAAAGAAAATTTTCACTGGGGGCGTGTACTTTTCATCCTATATGACATTGACCAATCATAAGCAGACAGCAACAACCCAAGGAAAGAACACACCCCCATCATAGCTTAGAGAAGATTTCTCAGTGTGAGATGTACACAATGGAAAAAGATGCACAGTCCATATTTATTAGGAGTGGGTGTTGTATATGTACTGAGAATCTCTAGAGAAAGAGGATGGGGGGGACAATTTAAAAAAAGGAAAAAAAAAAAGTGCACACCCATATAAAAATTTTATTGAAGAGATTCATTGCACAACCTTCCATAATCTAAAAACCTAAATTCCAATGCATCAACTTCAAGACCTGATTGTGTAGAAAGAGGTGTGCCAGAAAATATAATCTAATTATAGTTCTGTATAAACCAGTCCCGAGTGAAGTTAATAATAATATGTCTGCTATCACCAAATAAACAAGATATAAGTAACTACTGTGGAAACAAGAAATATCTCCCGAACTCTCTCCCTAAATTGCTACAATCCAAATAACACCATAGCAATGGCAGCCTGTTCTGGACTAATCCTGTGAGATGTAATGAGACCCTGCTCTGATCTCTCTGCAGAGCGAGTACAATTGGCTCTGAGCACATAAGATATAAGGGTGATTCTGACACTCTGTGCTTTCTTCTCTGGGCTGACAGTGTGGGAGACGGGCAGTGCTGCAGTGCTGACAGTGCTCAGAATGCTAGGAAAGGAGGAAGTCTTACAGACGAGTTTGTAATGTGGCACAGGTAAACTCCGCTGCACTGCCCACTCCCCTCCTCCGCAATAACTACTCTGACCTTATCTGAAAGGCTAGTCATCTGTTCTTTCAAATCATGCAGGAGATCAGAGTTGTCTTTCTTCACAAACTGAGAAATCTGCTCTAAGCTATGAAGGGGACATGTTCTTCTTTCCTGATTGTTGCTCCCAGCATAGCATTGGCCATTATCGTACAGGGAGATGTACCGTACATGTTCCAAATGAAAACTGTCTGATAACTCCCACTTGGTCATGACTTATTTTTTCCTCATTAGGTGCCATATACTTTGTTAATATTTCCACAATGGAGAGGTGAAATAATAATTTATACCGCTCTGCAGTTCAGTTCAACAAAAATCGCTCATACAGAATTCCATCTTTGAGTCTTTCCTTTTGACAGCAGGTTTTGGGCTGCTCCTGCACATTGCATCTGGTGGTGTGACAGCCGCACAAATTGTTTCCGGTGCTCTGTAATTACTTAACCAAATATTGCAGCCGCTGAGCTTTTCAATGTAGTCCCATGTACAATGCTGGTTTATTCAGTGTGTGGCAATGACGACTATAATAATGCTGGGTGTAACTTATCTATTTGTTTGAGCCTCCCTTCTCATTAATTGCTTCAGAGCTGCTCCCATGTCACAGCTGTAGCAGATCTGAGACTGGTGGATGTTAAAATAGAGCCACGGACCAGCTTACCGGCTTCAGCTATGATTCTTAGCCATGCTCGAAGAAAACTGTGACTTTCCTGCATGAACATCTATACAGATGACGGTCAGTCACTGGTGGGGTCACCCACTGGACTCTTGGCGGGGCTTCCCGCTGGACTCTTGGCGGGGCTTCCCGCTGGACTCTTGGCGGGGCTTCCCGCTGGACGCTTGGTTGGGCTTCCCGCTGGACGCTTGGTGGGGCTTCCTGTTGGAGGTTTGGTGGGGCTTCTCGTTGGAGGTTTGGCGGGGCCTCCCGCTGGACGCTTGGCGGGGCTTCCTGTTGGAGGTTTGGCGGGGCTTCCCGCTGGACTCTTGGTGGGGCCTCCTGCTGGACACTTGGCAGGGCTTCCCACTGGACAGTGATCTGCTGCCTGCAAATTACTTCTTATTCGACATGACAGCGTCCCTTTTTAAAGCCATGTTTGCAGCAGGGCTTTATCAGAAAGCTAAAGGCTTCCTTGGCTATAATGATATTAAAGAGTCTATTCAAGCAGACCATTTTTCCACCGATCAATTTCTAGGCTTTTAGCCGACATAATGACTTGGCATAACCTTTCCCACGTGTGTCCTGTTTGCTGCAGGGGTCAGGACTGTGTATTCCGGCTCCCCCTTAGATAGCTGTCAGCGATTATTTCTGGCCTCTTGCAGGAGTTGTATAAGATGGCAGGCGCTGCTGCACCTCTTGGGTGCGGAGTGCTGAGTTTCTCATCAGGTGTTTCTGTCCAGCCCAAATGTCTCCAGATAACCAGAGGGTGAAAGGATTATACAATTGCTCCTAAATATTTATAACCGTCTTCTTCTATTGTTCATTACATGACTCTTCTGCAGCTCAGGGATTTGGCGATTGTCATTCCTGGAGCATGGTAATAGTCGTGGCATGTTGGATAAGTGTTACTTGGGTGGGACAAGACCATCTCCTCCGCCAGTAGTTATATGTATACGGCCATATTCACATGACTAAGCTGCTGTACGGCAGCACACCCTACATATGTCACTTATCAGAACACCCCTTTACCTCCTATCCACAGAATGTGGTAAATGTGATGGCCGGGGCTCACACCCACTGATAACAAGGGTGAGGGTCTTGAGTGGATGGTGAATGAGACCATCGTTCCAGTGACTGTTTATTGGTGGACGCACGTCTTCAGTCATTCACCCTGAGGACTTTGGATCCCTCTTCTGAGGATCTATGGTGGCCCCTGCAGCGGGATCCCCAGCGATCATTACGGAGCCTGCGGACAGGTGACAAATGTTTATAGGACAGCTCTGTGGTGACAGCCGTCTGAGGTGTACGGTCGCCCCAAACAGTTGAAACCGTGCTTCCCAAAAAGGCTGATATATGGTACAAGACCTACTTGATAAGAAAAGGAGATGAGTGACTTTTTTTCCTTTTTTTTTTTTTGTTTTTAGCTCCTTTTCTGTCCCCTATTCAGTCTACACGCAAGAAAACCGTTTTCGTGATCACAATAGTCCTGACTTCTCAGCCAGTGTTTTCTTCACACTTTCAACCTTGATGCCAATGGTCAAGATGTCAATAACAAACTGCCTAGAAAATGTAGACCCTGAGGCCGAGGTCACACGAGTGATGAGTCTGCTCGGTGGTGCTGATGACGCTCGGCTCACACTCTGATCAGTGTCCGATTATTGTGATCGGGTACTCTGCCATGAGAGATTCACATCACAGGGCTGGAGAAGGAGGAGAACTTAATGTCTCCATCTGCTCCATTATCAGAGTCCGCGTAAATCAGACGGCAGTCCAGTGTTTCTCACACACCTATAGATTTGAATGGGTGCACGCGATTTGATTTGTGGAACTACTCGCAACGTTTTTTGGGTATTTTTGTAATTATTTTTTTTTATTTTCATGATAAATCTTCATGATAGAAAAACTATATATACTACCCCATAGAATAAAATTGGCCTGCGTGCTGTCCTGTACTATACTATATACAGGGTAGCATGATGACACTGTGGTTAGCACTACTGTATACAGGGTAGCATGGTGACTGGTGGTTAGCACTACTATATACAGGGTAGCACGGTGACTCTGTGGTTAGCACTACTATATACAGGGTAGCACGGTGACTCTGTGGTTAGCACTACTATATACAGGGTAGCATGATGACTCGGTGGTTAGCACTATATACAGGGTAGCATGGTGACTCTGTGGTTAGCACTACTATATACAGGGTAGCATGGTGACTCGGTGGTTAGCACTACTATATACAGGGTAGGATGGTGACTCGGTGGTTAGCACTACTATATACAGGGTAGCACGGCGACTGGTGGTTAGCATTACTATATACAGGGTAGCATGATGACTCGGTGGTTAGCACTACTGTATACAGGGTAGCACGGTGACTGGTGGTTAGCACTACTATATACAGGGTAGCACGGTGACTGGTGGTTAGCACTACTATATACAGGATGAGAAAGAATTGCAATGATCATTATTGGTGGTGGACAATAGAAATCACACTATAAAGACCCTATAATTATGTAAATACATGGTCATGTAGTTCAAAGTATATGTCCACAACACCCAAGCATGGACAAAAGGATAACTGCAAACCACAATATATACTCAAAAAGAACAACAAGCAGTCGTAGAATCCAAAACAACCAAATTTTATTGTATAAACACAAACAAAATATATATAAAGAGATAAAATGACCAGACAAATAGTGCCAAGGAGGGCTAAAAGATGACACAGGGCGTCATCAACAACATGTTTAAAGCCCAAGGTACGGCAGTCCCCACATTGCAATCATATAGGTGACCATATAAAGTGCCGTATGCAATGTATAGCAGCAAGAATAGCCCATAAGTAAATAGAGCAACTAATCCCTCCTGATAAGCAGTCACATATTGAACCCCAAAGTGGCTATAGATAAATAAAAACAGGAGTCACATGAAAAACGGCAATAGTAAGCACATCACCTTAAACCGATGGTAGGTAGTAGCAGGGACCCTGATCCACCCTGACGTGCGTTTCGGTTGGTTACCTTCCTCAAGGGGCGCATAAACAATGTGGGCAAGAGGTAGCATATATATATATATATATATATATATATATATATATAGAGATCCGCCGCCATTAAAGCCCGGCCCCGCGCCGTCCCCCTCCATCACATCCATGCACGCCGGGCACCCGACGATCGGAAGCACGTGGGGCCCCACGTGAACCGGAAGTACGTGCACGGCCGCTAAGGATGCGATGGAGAAAGGACAGAGCGGCGCACGCGCAAAAGCGCCAGAGTAGAAAAGAGCCATCTGCAATAAGGGCAAAGGAAAGGGCAGCGGGACACAATAGGACAGATAGAAACCTATAGATGGTACAAGCGCACAGGACTAAATAAGAACAAAAGGACAAACACAAGAGGCATACTTCTAGTATATCGGTAAAAGAATACAAATACAAAGGGACACTAATCCAATATAGGGCACATATGCATAGTACAGCCATAAAAAATAATGATATATAATTATGCAACTAGACAAGTATAGCCTGGGCAGTAAATATATATTGTAAAGATAGAATCATAGCATACAAATTTAACATAATTACATATATAAATAGATATATAATATATACAGCACAGCACCCTAATCAAATCATGCTGAATCATGGTCATTTTATCTCTTTATATATATTTTGTTTGTGTTTATACAATAAAATTTGGTTGTTTTGGATTCTACGACTGCTTGTTGTTCTTTTTGAGTATCTACTATATACAGGGTAGCATGGTGACTCGATGGTTAGCACTGTATACAGGGTAGCACGGTGACTCAGTGGTTAGGACTGTACTATATACAGGGTAGCATGGTGACTCAGTGGTTAGGACTGTACTATATACAGGGTAGCATGGTGACTCAGTGGTTAGCACTGTACTATATACAAGGTAGTATGGTGGCTCAGTGGTTAGCACTGTACTATATACAAGGTAGTATGGTGGCTCAGTGGTTAGCACTGTTGCATTGCAGCGCTGGGTTCCTAGACTCAAATCCAGCTAAGGACAACATCTGCAAGGAGTTTGTATGTTCTCCCCGTGTTTGTGTGGATTTGCTCCAGGTTCCTCGGTTTCCTCCCACACGCTGAAGGCATACTGATGGGGAATGTAGATTGTGAGCCCCGATGGGGACAGTGGTGATGTCTGTAAAGCGCTGCGGACTATGATGGCGATATATAAGAATAATGCTAGTGCAGTAAGTGTCCGTGCGCGGAGATGACGTCTGCGTCAGAAGCTGACCTGGAGAGCAGCACGGCGATGGGCTAGTAGTAGTTCAGTTCCATTAGTGCAGTAGAAGTTGAGGCCAAGTCCTTTCATTTCCTAAGTTCCTAACACATTATTCACAAGTGTCTGCTTCTGTTCTTCCTTTCAGGTAATAAACTTACTCTTGAAACAAGGCCTACAAAAGAAGGAGTCGACGTGCGACAAGAATTGCTGAAATTCCACTCCACTTTTTATTCTTCTAACCTCATGTCCATTTGTGTGCTTGGAAGAGGTAATAACAATCACATTGATGCTCTAACTACTATTTGTGGCAGCATAAAATGTCAGAATTGCACTGTTCACCTCTTTGTTAGCGGTCTCTGAGACTACCGTACTTCTTTTATTTGGTGGGGGGCGGATACTTATGAGCAGCGGGAATGGCAAAAAAAATGGCAAAAACGGGTCACTCCGGACATCAGAGCTGCTGGATAACAGTAAAAGGGAATCGGAAAGCAGCGTGCTGTTGGGGCTGAGACCCTGATTCCAGCCATGTCACATGCTGGTCTGCATGCTGTCATTTTAGTATTATTATTGAAGCAATAAGAGTCCAGTAAGTGACACATTGAGAAGCAGTCTGTGCAGTACAGGCTCAGAGTATGTACCATGTGTCGGCTGTAATGGCTTGGATCGGAGAAACTGAACATGTTTAGCCCCTTACATTCTGCAGTGGCCCCTGGCTTGGTAGTTAGTGAAGGGCTTCATCTTTCAACCCATAGAACAGCAGGATTCTGTGGATAAACCTTCCATGTATAAAATGGAAATAGTCTGACAGCGTTTAAAGGGAATGGATATTCTGTAGTGACTGAATAAAACCCAGTGATACATTCTCATTAATTTCTAGTGAGTGTCCTTTTAAATTAAATTCTAGTTTTTGTACATAATGGGGGGGCAGCCATCTTCCTGAGCTGATGTTAACAGCGCTTAGAGATCGTCTTTTTTACTGCAGCCACTACACAAGTCTATAGCCTGATTATAGATAATTTCTATAGACGTGTTTCCTAGGTGTGATCTGCACCAAAGTCATTGGGGAAGGTAGTGGGAGCAGGTGAGCTGTGATGACGCTGGTGCTTCTTCTGGATGGTGGATCCTGTGCTATCTGCTGAAAGTCCTCTATGCAGAACAAGTCGTTTTAGTATTAGACCTCAGTGTACAAATGTCAAGATGGTTAGGGATAGACATGTAAGCACCAAGATGTCTGAAAATATATTTATTATTATAGCGCCATTTATTCCATGGCACTTTACATGTGAGGAGGGGTATACATAATAAAACAAGTACAATAATCTTAAACAATACAAGTCACGACTGGTACAGTAGGAGAGAGGACCCTTCCCGTGAGGGCTCACAATCTACAAGGGATGGGTGAGGATACAGTAGGTGAGGATAGAGCAGGTCATGTGGTGGTTTGGTCGATCGGTGATTGGACTGCATTACTGCTATATAGAGTAAACTTATATAAATAGAAGGACTTGGCGCATTAATTGGCCAATTCATGAGAGCCCACCAGCTCTGTCAAGACTTCACTTTCTTTGGGACCCTAAACCTAATAAACATGCCTCTACCAGGCTGAAAGCGTACTAATTTAAAGGGCAGGTATAAGGCGTGTCTGATTAATATTCTTATAAGGCCCCCATAGGACGTACAGACATAGGTGGGCTCTAATCTGTGGGGTCTGGAGAGATGTCAATCACGCATGTTTGATTGTGGATTGCAGATCTCATTGATCTCCCTGAGATAAGCTCCCGGCCAATGTGTCAGTCGGCGCTTTTCTCAGAGACAACACAGGAGCTCTCAGCAGAACGAGCATTCCTGTGAATACGAGAGATGGCTGCCGGAAGAACAATCATCCAAAGCATTGTTCAGCCGACAGCCATCTAATGTGCGTGGTCAAGCTTGGGGTCCTATCAAAGAAAGGTACGCCTTGTCATGGCTGGTGGGCTCTTATAAAAAAATAAATAAATAAAAAGGTACTTGGCGCATAAATCAGCCAATTAATAAGTATATTCTATGTATCAGTAATGCAGTTCAGTGTTTGCCCATGCTGGTGCTTACAAAGTGCTGCTGTATGCTTTTTGTTTATTATTGCATCCATTCACACTTACTTCTGTTTGGAGGTTCTGGTCAGTTGTTGTGTTTTTTTTTTTTTGTTTTTACTTCTGTGACAAAGTATAAGCAGATGCAACCTGCTATGATTGCATAATAAACAAAAGAATACAGCAGCCTTTGTAAGCACTAAGATGTATGCAAGCATTGTATATATGACCTTTTTATCTGAAAAATACTTTTGATTAAATCATGCAATGTCTATGTAAGAACAAAAAAAAGGATCCTGTTCTGAAGATGGCGATGTCTGAGGCTGATCTTCAGTCGTCACAGGGGCTGTGCCAGCAGCAATGTGATACTTGCAGCAGCTTTGTACTTGTCGCTGGGATACCTCCTGCATTGTAGACAACTGGTGTCCTGTCCTTGTTTAGTTGTCTTTTTATTTCTATTTTAGCCTAAGGGTACCGTCACACATTGAAATTTCCATCGCTACGACGTTACGATTCGTGACGTTCTAGCGATATCGTTACGATATCGCTGTGTCTGACACGCTACTGCGATCAGACACCCTGCTGAGAATCGTACGTCGTAGCAGATCGTTTGGAACTTTCTTTCGTCGCTTGATCACCCGCTGACATCGCTGGATCGTTGTGTGTGACAGCGATCCAGCGATGTCTTCGCTTGTAACCAGGGTAAACATCGGGTAACTAAGCGCAGGGCCGCGCTTAGTAACCCGATGTTTACCCTGGTTACAAGCGTAAACGTAAAAAAACAAACCGTACATACTCACCCGTCGGTGTCCTTCAGGTCCCTTGCAGTCTGCTTCCTGCTCTGAGTGCCGGCCGGAAAGTGAGAGCAGATCACAGCGGTGCTGCGCTCTGCTCTCACTGTACGGCTGCACTCAGAGCAGGAAGCAGACGGCAAGGGACCTGAAGGACACCGACGGGTGAGTATGTACGGTTTGTTTTTTTACGTTTACGCTGGTAACCAGGGTAAACATCGGGTTACTAAGCGCGGCCCTGCGCTTAGTTACCCGATGTTTACCCTGGTTACCCGGGGACTTCGGCATCGCTCCAGCGCCGTGATTGCAACGTGTGACCGCAGTCTACGACGCTGGAGCGATGCTTATACGACGCTGCGACGTCACGAATCGTGCCGTCGCAGCGATGAAAATTTCAATGTGTGACGGTACCCTAATGCTAAATTCATGTCCTGTTCACACCCTTCTTTTTATTCCACCTTGGTGGTTTTTAAAAATTTTTGTAAACCTTTTTATTTTTTTGCGTGTTTTTGTACTCAGAGCGTGTGTACACGTTGCAGATTTTTTGCTTTTTTTTTTTTTTTCTGCGCAGACTTGTAAGAAAACCCGAAGGCTTTCCTGATGCCAGCAAAGTGGACAAGAATCCTGAAGTGTCTTGCACATGTTGCTTATTTTTGGACTTGCAGATTTAAATCTGCAGCATGTCAATTATTTTGGCGTTTTTGCTGCACTCACTCCTACTAATGAATGAGGGAAAATCTGCACCAAAAATGCTTTTAAAAAAACAAACAAACTACAAAATGCACCGATTTTACGCTGCATTTTTACTGCCAAGAGATGCAGAAATTTCTGCACCAAGTACTTAACGTGTGCATAGTCTGATAAGGGCATATGCTAGGGAAAATGCTAAGCCTATAGCTTCCTAGCTTTTAAAGAAAAAAAAAAAAAAGTCAAGACAAAATTACTGCAATGTTAATAAATAAAGCCTTTTCAATATGGATTTTGAGTTTAAACACAGGATTCAATTGTGTGGATAATTTATAGATTCAATCCTTCTGAGAGAACGTGCTAATTACTCTGTCGCCTCATTGGGGGACACAGGACCATGGGACACAGGACCATGGGTGTTATGCTGCTGTCCACTAGGAGGCGACACTATGCATAATCTGAAAAAGATTAACTGTGGCTCCTCCTGTGCAGTATACACCCCTGGACGGCATCCGCCTTCTCCAGTTTTTGCTTAGTGTCGCAAAGGAGGCACACCTAAAGATTTTTACTCCGTTTTCCGACGGGATTACAGATGAAGAAAAGAGGGTCTCCTGTGTGACTCCCGGCATGGCTCCTTCCTCGGCCCCCTATTATGGGGTGCCCAGTTGAAGTAGAGATGGCTATTCCCCATGTTGCTCCTTCCCCAGTCCCTCGGGTGCTGGTTCGAAGTCGAGACCCCCCCTCCTTCCCCAATTCCTTTTGGTTTCTGGGTTGAGGTCGAGGCGAGGATAAAGGCCCCTGAAGGTGACAACAGCACCCTCCCTATCCCCCTCTGGGGGTATTAGGTTGAGACACCTCAGGTAGGGCCTGTACAGGCAGCATCCTACAGCTCCCAGCAATGGGCCAGCACACTGCGCCTGCATCCAGGGACCCCAGCCCAGCTGCGGGCTCCTGTTGGGGCCGGGGGGAGTGCAGGCAGGCATGGCACATACAGACACAGGGCTCCCTGCGTCCCTGTCTCTGCGGCAGCACCAGCTCTATACTGCCTCAGGGGGACCCCTCACAGTGCTCCCCTCTCGCTTACAGCCCCACCGCTATCCTGCCTTTAAATCCGGAGGAGTCCGGTTCTGATCCGACCCCCTCCCGGACTTTCGCGCCGGCCTGGAGCCCTTCTGGGCCTCAGGCATCTACTTTAGGCCCCGGCTTCGGCCTAGCTGAAGCCACAGCCTCCTCTCCACCCCCCGGCCCGCCCCCCGGATGACAAATATGACACTCTACCGTGTCATACAGGGGGCGGATCGAGACAGAAAGGGTGCGTTTTTACACAGCCTTGCCGCCTTTACAGCTCTCCGCCCCCTTCTCCTCCTCTCTTCTGTCTCTGCAGCCATTTTCGGCTGCAGATTAATCCTTCCCGGTCTGCAGGACCAGGCAGCCAGTCTCCGGGGGGCACAGGACTGTGGATCTTCGGCGCTGGACCTAGGGGCACACTGGTGGGGTAAGATCACAGCTGGGTTTTTTACTCAGCTGTGAATCCATATTACCTATAAGGCTTCCCCTATAGGTTTCTCTACCCCTGTAAGGTCCTCTGCTGGCAGCACTTCTGCACTCTGTGCACTATGCCGGGCTCAAGGTCCAAGAGAACCAGGCAGAACTGCATTCTGCACAGCCTGCGGGACCGCTCTCCCCAGTAGTAGCACGTACCCGCATTGTCAGAACTGTATACAAACTAATGTGTCACAGCCTCAAGAAGCCCCTGCCAATGCCTCGGTGTCTAATGCCACGCCGGAATGGGCCACTCAGATATCGCAATCTATGACGCAGTCTATAGATAACCTAACTTCCACATTGCTTCAGGCTCTGCAGGGTCATGCCCCGGCTATGACCGTTACCCAGCAAAGGGAGAGCTTGACTCAGGAACAAGATGACCCTGGCACATCCACGCCTAGGTCAGAACGCAAGCGGATCCATAGATCAAGTCCATCTGCGTCATCCCATAGCACACTGTCATCCCCCTCTAGGGAGAGACACCGTAGCTCCAGGTCATCTAGACCGTCCCATTCCAGGGACAGACAATGCAGATCTCCGCAATCCCCAACCAGAGAAGGCCTCCTCCCCAGCCCACCCAGCAGGGGACGCCTCAGTGATACACAGGATTCGGAAGGCATCTGCGACTCTGACTCGGACAGAGAAACTGAGGGGTATTGATCCCAATCCCTCCTAGCAATACAGCGCTAGTTGAGGACATAATATCGTCCATCCATCGGGTGCTGGACATTTCTGATCCGCCACCAGAGGCCCCAGAACATAAGATTTCCTTTGAAGGACCTCTGAAGCCGCCTAAGGTTTTCTCTAACCACCCAGAGTTTAAGGCGATCCTTAAAAAACAGCTCTCACAGCCTGAGAAAAAATTCGCTAATCGCAAATATCTGGAGGCGAGGTACCCCTTCCCACAGAAGGACACCAAGGAATGGACAGATCCACCTGAAGTGGATCCCCCAGTCTCCAGGCTAGCAGCACAGACCCTCCTTTCACTGCCAGATAGCTCAACCCTCAGGGACGCAGCAGACCGGCAGGTAGAATGCATGGCTCGTTCAATTTTCGAGGCAGCAGGGGCATCCCTGGCTCCCGCGTTCGCCTCAGTTTGGGCTGCCAAGGCCATCCTGGCCTGGGCAAAGAATTTACAAGCCTTCCAAGCATCCGCTCCTGAACTGTCGGACCAAGTGGTTCAAATTGCAGTTGTAGCAGATTACATGCTCCATGCAGCTCTGGATTCAGCAAAGGGAGTCGCGGGGATAGCATCAAACGCCATCACGATTCGGCGTATCCTCTGGCTGCGGGAATGGAAAGCGGACGCAGCCTCAAAGAAGTCCCTCACGCACCTCCCCTACCTCAGTGGGAGACTTTTCGGTGAACAGTTGAATACTATGATATCCAACGCCACAGGGGGTAAGAGTACTTCTCTTCCCCAACTGAAACCTAAACGCACTTACAAGAAGCGTAACCAAACTCGATTGCGATCCTTTCGGAATTCCTCCGGCTGGTCCGTCTCACGTCCAGTACAAAATCGTAACCGTTCCCCACGCAGGGACAACTCACGATCGACGCAAAGGTCGGACAAGACCTGGCAGTCAAAAGCAGGCCAGTCTAAGCCCAGAGGAGGAAAATCTCAGACTTTCTCTTCCTCATGACTCACGGACTCCGGAAGACACCACACCAGTAGGCGGCCGACTTTTGCTCTTTCATCAAGTCTGGCTGCCTATTACAGAAGACAGGTGGGTCATGGAACTAGTGTCTTCCGGATACAAAATAGACTTCACCTCCAACCCACCGGACCGGTTCTTCCTCTCTGTCCCCCCAAAACTGCCAGCCAAGGCTCGAGCCTACCACCAAGCGGTCTCCTCGCTTTATCAATCAGGAGTCATAGTACCGGTACCCACGACCGACCGCTTCCGAGGGTTCTACTCCAATCTGTTCGTAGTTCCCAAGAAAGGAGGCAGCGTACAGCCCATACTAGACCTAAAACAGCTCAACAAATATGTACGGGTCCGTCACTTCCGCATGGAGTCCCTTCGGTCCATCATTGCGTCCATGGAGAAGGGAGAATATCTCGCCTCCATAGACATACAAGACGCATACCTGCATATACCCATTGCACCTGCCCATCAGAGGTTTCTCAGGTTCGCAATAGGCCAGGACCACTACCAATTCGTGGCTCTCCCCTTTGGACTCGCCACGGCTCCCAGAGTGTTCACCAAGGTCATGGCAGCAACCATGGACGTCCTGCATTCCACAGGCATAGTAGTCGTTCCATACCTGGACGATCTACTTATCAAGGCTCCCACCTTCAAGGACTGCGAGCTCAGCGTCTCAATCACAACCGATACTCTCAGTCGCATGGGCTGGTTAATCAACCTACAAAAGTCATCACCAACCCCGAGTCAGTCCCTGACCTTCCTGGGAATGTTATTCAACACCTCCAGGGGTCTAGTGCTCCTTCCCAAGGACAAGGCACTGGCCCTCCGACTAGCAGTTCGCACCCTCCTCCGCAAACCCCCTCGATCTCTCCGTTTTGCCATGAGAGTCCTCGGCAAGATGGCAGCAGCAATAGAAGCCGTCCCATTTGCCCAGTTTCACCTCAGACCTCTCCAACTAGCCATTCTCAAGTCCTGGGACAGGAATCCCTTCTCTCTCGACAGGGAGTTCCAGCTAACGTCGTCAACCAGGAGGTCCCTGCACTGGTGGCTCAAGCCAACCTCGCTAGCAAAGGGGAAATCCTTTCTCTCAGGTCAATGGAAGGTTCTGACCACCGACGCGAGTCTGACGGGTTGGGGTGCGGTGCACCTACACCACAGGGCACAGGGCAAGTGGTCCCCAGCGGAAGCGACCATGCCCATCAACATCCTGGAAATTCGTGCCATCCTTCTGGCAGTGAGGGCCTTCCATCACTTACTGGCAGCCTCTCACATCAGGATACAGTCGGACAATGCCACGGCTGTGGCATATGTGAATCATCAAGGGGGGACCCGCAGTACCCAGGCGATGCGGGAAGTGTCACATATCCTCTGCTGGGCGGAGGACACAGGGTCGGTTCTTTCGGCGGTCCACATTCCGGGTGTGGACAACTGGGAAGCAGACTTCCTCAGCCGACAAGGAATAGACTCGGGAGAGTGGTCTCTCCATCCCGAAATTTTTCAACAGATCTGTCTCCGCTGGGGGACCCTGGATGTGGACCTAATGGCATCCCATTTCAATGCCAAGGTCTCCAACTTCATTGCCAGAACACACGATCCGCGGTCGCTCGGAGCAGACGCTCTGGTTCAGGACTGGACCCAGTTCCAGCTTCTGTATATTTTTCCACCTCTCCCCCTGATATCCAGAGTGGTGAGGAAGATCAAACAAGAGGGAGTTCCAATCATCCTCATTGCACCGGACTGGCCCAGACGCACATGGTACGCCGACATCGTACAACTCACAGCAGACGCCCCCTGGCGTCTCCCCGACCGCCACGATCTTCTATCACAGGGGCCGTTCTACCACCAGAACTCAGGGGCTCTCAATTTGATGGCGTGGCCCTTGAGACCTGGGTTCTAACCCAGGCAGGGCTCTCGACAAATGTCATTGGAACCATGATCAGAGCACGGAAACCAGCCTCTGCCAAGATTTATTACCGTACCTGGAAAGCTTTCTTTACCTGGTGCGAATCTCGTGGCCAGATCCCACTCCCTTATTCCCTACCCAAAGTACTTGGTTTTCTCCAATCGGGTCTGGAGGCCAGGCTGTCATTGGGCTCGCTTAAGAGCCAGGTGTCAGCCCTCTCAGTGCTTTTCCAAAAGCGCATTGCTACCAAGTCGAAAGTAAGGACTTTACTTCAGGGGGTTTCCCGATTGGTTCCCCCCTACAGACGACCACTAGAAACGTGGGACCTCAACCTGGTCCTGACAGCATTGCAGGAACCACCCTTCGAACCCCTTAAGGAGGTCCCGCTCCGCCTTCTTTCCCAGAAGGTGGTTTTCCTGGTGGCAATCACCTCGCTACGCAGGGTGTCTGAACTGACAGCACTCTCCTGCAGACGGCCTTTCCTGGCATTTCACCAGGACAAGGTAGTTCTTCGTACGGTCCCATCCTTCCTTCCAAAGGTTGTGTCCGACTTCCACCTCAATGAGGAAATTCCACTACCATCCCTTTGTCCGGTTCATAGAGTGGAGAAGGCTCTGCATACGCTTGACCTTGTCAGGGCTTTGCGTATATACGTGTCTAGGACTGCGTCCTTCCGGAGGTCTGATTCCCTTTTCCTCCTTCCGGAAGGCGGCCACAAGGGTATGCCAGCTTCCAAAGCTACTCTTGCCTGGTGGATCAAATCCACCATACAAGAGGCGTACCGCCTTAAGAATTCTCCTCTTCCATTCGGCACCAGGCTTCGGCACAACAAGTGTGTAAGGCGGCCACTTGGACTAGCTTACACACGCTTACTAAACACTACAGGGTTCATACCCAGTCCTCAGCGGACGCGAGCCTGGGTAGACGTGTCCTGCAGGCGGCGGTGCCCTAAGTGTACGGGCCTGTCTGCACAATATTCGTCCATTGCTTCCCACCCAGGGACTGCTTTAGGACGTCCCATGGTCCTGTGTCCCCCAATGAGGCGACAGAGTAAAGGAGATTTTTGTGTACTCACCGTAAAATCTCTTTCTCTTAGCCTCTAATTGGGGGACACAGCTCCCACCCTGTTGCCTTTTCCGGGCTGTTGTAACTGAGTTCTCATATTGTTTCTTGAGCTCGTACATAGTTGCCTTCTTACAGGCATAATTATGTTATTCATGTTACGTTCCTCCTACTGCTTTTGCACAAAACTGGAGAAGGCTGATGCTGTCCAGGGGTGTATACTGCACAGGAGGAGCCACAGTTAATCTTTTTCAGATTATGCATAGTGTCGCCTCCTAGTAGACAGCAGCATAACACCCATGGTCCTGTGTCCCATGGTCCTGTGTCCCCCAATTAGAGGCTAAGAGAAAAAGATTTTACGGTGAGTACACAAAAATCTCCTTTTTTGGTCCCCATTGAGCTTGGTGACCTGGATAAGGCCTCTTGTTCTAACAATTACTTTGCCTAAAGAATTGTATGAACTTAAATATTGTACATGTGGATTTTTTTTTTATTTTTATAGTTTTGCATTTCAACGTATTGTATCCTTAAAGAAAAATGGTCACCTCCCAAAAAAAAGCTATTTATCTGCCGTTTTTTTTTTTTTTTTTTTTTTTTTTTAATGGATAATTGAATTTTAAATCAAGTCTTAACAGGTAACAAGGAGGAAATTGAGTGCTGACAGCAGAGGGGAGTGTAAATGTAATTTTAGGGGGCGAAGGGATTCAGAGTGGGCTGTCCAAGTAGTGGACAACCCCTTTAAATGCCGGACTACCCCTAAATCTGCAGGTAAATGGTGTTTTGTGGATGTGACCGGATCCCTTTTAAGCTCTAAAGAGTGTATAATTTTGATAACACTACATTCACTTCTCAACTTTGAAAATCATATATTCTGGACAGGTTTTCAGCATCCAGTGATGACCAAGTTTTTTTTTTTTTTTCTTTTTCTCATGCACAGAAACCCTTGATGATTTAACAGAATTGCTGGTGAAATTGTTTGCAGAAGTGGAGAATAAAAATGTCCCAGTTCCAGAATTTACAGAAAATCCCTTCCAAGAGCAATATCTGCAGGTACATCCGGATACCACATCAACAAGTAAAAGGGAATCTGTCAGCATGATTTTACAATGTAATCTGAGAGCAGCATGATGTAGGGGCAGCAGAGAGCCCGATTCCAGCAGTTTGTCATTTATTGGGCTGTGTTGTTGTTCCAATGCAATCATTGTTTTATCAACAGGAGATTATCACTAGAGGACTAGGTGTCTCGTGCCTCCTGGTCCATCCATGCCCCTACCACTGATTGGCAGCTTTCTGTGTACAGTGTGGTGTGGGCCGGGTTACACCGGGCTCACCATTCAGAGCTCTGCTAGATCTGCAGCAGAGGAAATTGTATCACAACTCCTGCACACAGTGAACTCTGAGATATATTGCTGGAATCGGGGTGTCTGCCCCTACATCAGGCTGCTCTCAGATTCCCTTTAATCTCAAACTAAACAATCCAAAACTCTCTCCTTTTGGTGGCCAAAGGCAGCCCGAAATCTATATTTTAAAGTTTGCCTTTTTTGCATCTGATTTGGAGATCTGTATCCTCCAGACATATGGTCAGGACAGGACTCTGCTCACACGAATACGAGAAGGTGGGCACTCACTTTGGTGAGGATGCATAACACTAATTAGAAACCTTTTTATATTTTCCTTTTTTTTTTTTTTCTAGAAAATGTACAAAATCGTGCCTATTAAAGACATTAGGAATCTATATGTCACCTTCCCAATTCCTGACCTCCAGAAGTACTACAAGTCCAACCCAGGTCATTATCTTGGACACCTTATTGGACATGAAGGTCCTGGAAGTCTTCTCTCTGAACTCAAATCCAAAGGTAAAAAAAGTGTATCTGTATTTGTTCCGTTAAACCCAGATCTTGTCCAATTCTCCTCCATCTTTGCAGTTTGGGCTCAGCAATTGCAGTCTAAGCGGTCAGATGGACCGAAGCTATTCATTTTCCTCATGTTTTTAACCCTATCCTGACATACGACCTACTATTACGTCATGTCTGGTCCATATCTTTGAGGCTAAGTTAGGAACTGAGCTTCCTTCCTGGCAGATGTTGCCTTTGTCCTTTTTCTTTTTTTTGTTCTTTTTCTTGTGGAATTTTTGAAGCGGAATCTGAGCGATAATTCCTTGGCGCCAATTCATCAAGACGGGTGTTTTTCATGCCACTCTCGATCAGTGGGTGGGGTGGAGCTGGCCACAAATCTTACTCCAGTCAGTGACACACTGCCACTTGTCATGAATTTGAGTGGGGGTCTCTACATGCCAGATCGCCCAAGTTCTGCCCAAGTTGTTAGAGCGGAGCGAAATTTTAAGTGAAAACGTCCAAGTCTCAAAACTTTTGCACAACTTTGCAAATGAAATTCTGGCATAAAAGCTGTTCTAAATGTGGGATCAAGTTTTTGGAGGAGGATTTGGAGAGTTCTGTCTTAGTTTCTGCTTCAAAAACTGACAAACCAACTCGGTAGAGAGCAGCGTTCTCCTGCTGCTGGCAATTCTTGGTGCGCGCCGTTTCGTACCATTGTTGCGCACCTGTGACATGATTGCAGTGTGCAGCCCGTTCTGGTGAATTCTCATTTTGACAATTTTATGCTTTATGCCGGTGTATGGACCACCGCGGATTGTGTAGGGGCCGCTGCGGAAGCTCCAACGTCTTCAGGAAGCTCTTTCAACACTTTCTTTTATATTCATCTGTACACACAATGTAATGGTGGCTGCAGAGCAGACTAAAACATCAGTGGGTTTGTTTTTCTTGTTGCAGCCACTATTACATTATGTTCAGTTCAATATATAAAAAAAAAATTTGGTGAAAATTTCCATTTTAAAAGTTGTGTCCTGCACTCAATGCAAGTTGAGCAAGGAAACCTATCGGGGTGAATGATGGACCATCTCCATTCACGGTGTTGCTCTGACGCCCCTCTCCTTGATTTTTATAGAATTTTTCAATAGCGGTTCCCCTCCCATGGTAAATCTACCCCATGTTGGCCACTCCTTGACTCTGTGCTGTTCTTTCATAGGCTGGGTAAATACTCTGGTTGGAGGCCAGAAAGAAGGCGCCAAGGGATTCATGTTCTTCATCATTAACGTAGATCTTACGGAGGAAGGCCTGTGTAAGTAATGCAATGATCCAGCAGTGAGCGCCGGGATTTTCTTATATCGTGAGGTGTATGGATTTTTTTGTTTTGTTTTTGGTAAAAGGAAAAAGTTTCATTAAACGTATACAAATAAATGCAAAACACAAAAGCTATTGAGGGTATTTGTTTTGTCTGTAGATACAGTCACATAGCCCAGTCTATACACTGCTCTCTACTTACACCTGTCGTATCCATTTTGACTCTAGGCGTGCTCACTAGTGATGAGCGAACGTGCCCAGATAAGGTGTGATCTGAGCATGCTTGGGTGCTAATAGTGTCTACGGCATACTTGAAAAATATGTTCGACAGCCACAACACATGCAGGGATGGCCTAACAGTTGCGTTACATGCAACCGTGGGGACTCGGAACATATTATTCGAGCACGCTGAAGACACTCTGTTAGCACTCGAGCATGCTCAGATAACACTTTACCCGAGGGCATTCTCCCATCACTAGTGCTCACGCTTCTGTATGCATCACCTTATTCTGTGTCTTAGTGAGATACATCAGGGCCAAAATAATAGGGCTAACGCACGCACGCACGCACGCACGCACGCACACACACACACACACACACACACACACACACAAACACACACTCTTTATCCTCTTTTTGCTGCCTATCTGTACAATGCTCCTGCATTTTCCACATTTGGTGCACAATATACTTTTTTTGTGGAACTTTTCCAAAGCTGTTTAAAATGCATTTTTCACTCAACATGTAGTTTTGTACATTTGGGTGACTTCTGTAGCATGTTTATGGAGCTCTACATACCTGGTTCGTGTGTATGAACAAGGCACAGACCTTTCTTCATAGTCCGTCTATGAATATACCGTACCCGATTACTGAGCCCAGTGGTTTATGTTGGAGTCTGTGTGCATAAAATCGTGATAAAACCACTAAAAGAAACCGCTCACATTGAGCATCCTATTATTAGAATGCATTCTGCATTTATTGTGCACATGCTGCATTTTTTTCCGGAGCGGAAACACGTTCCGGAAAAAAACGCAGCATGTTCATTAATTTTGTGTGCGGGGATTCCGCACACATAGGAATGCATTGATCCACTTACTTTCCGCATGGGGCTATGCCCACCATGCGGGAAGTAAGCGGATTATGTGCAGTTGGTGCCCAGTCCGTGGAGGAGAGTCTCCCCTCCTCCATCCTGGGTACCGATCCCTGTTTAAAAAAAAAAACAAAAGAAAAAGAATTAAAATAAAAAAAGTGATATACTTGCCTTCCGATGGCCCTTGGAGTGCTCCCGCCTCTCAGTGGTGCACACGGCGGCTTCCGTTCCCAGAGATGCATTGTGTGAAGGACCTGGGATAACGTCGCGGTCACGCGACCGTGACCTCACAAAGGTCCTTCGCTCAAAGCATCCCTGGGAACAGTAGAAGCCATGTGCGCCGCTGAGGAGATCGGGGGCCGTCGGAAGGTGAGAATAACCATTTTTTAAATATTAATATTAGATCTTTTTACTATTGATGCTGCATAGGCAGCATCAATAGTAAAAAGTTGGTCACACTTGTCAAACACTGTTTGACAAGTGTGACCAACCTGTCAGTCAGATCTGTAGCATCGCTTGCAAAACGCTAGTGTTTAGCGGGAATATGCATGCCAATTCCATATGCGTATTTCCCGCGGCAGGGAGTCCCGGACGTGTGCACATAGCCTTAGGTTTCCATCCATTTCTACTTTTCCTTAAAAGCAATATTAGTGAAGGTAAAATTGAGATCAGCAGTGGTGTGAAGAGTGCGTGATCCTGTAATTAGGACATCTTCATGATTTATTGCATTTTGTTGCTTTCTATATTTGAAACACTTTGGGAAAGGACAGGGTTTGCTTCTCCTGGAGTATAAGTGTGTGTAGACCTGCATGACCATTGTACTGTGCTTTCTCTCCATCTAGTGCATGTGGATGATATCATTTTCCACATGTTTCAGTACATCCAAAAACTCCGAACAGAAGGCCCTCAAGAATGGGTTTTCCAGGAATGTAAGGTGGGTGTCCTCTAATGACATTATTTACCTACACATATATATGTAATTTTACCAAATTTCCTAATGGAATTCTATTTTTTGGACTTGGGGGCACAATGAAGACAACTGGGCGCTTATTGTGGGGGATTGCTTGCATAGTAATTAGGCTTTCATTCTGAAAATCGTTTCCAATGGGGGACTTATGGCACCTTTTATAGTACGCCGCTGCATATGTGGGGGTTCCTAGTGCTTGTCAGATGTGACCGGTGTTGCCATTTACTGGTCAATCTCATGAAATCCAATGATGGACTCACTGAGGCCACTAATTGGCAACTGCTGCTGTTTTACCCTTAAAGGAGTTGTCCAGGATTGTCATATTAATCACTTATTTGGAGGCTAGGTTACCAATTTTTGGATCAGTGGGTGTTTGACCACCATGCACCCCCACAGATCACCTGTTATCTGCCCCGGCAGCGTCCAGATGTAAACAATTGGGGTGCAATATGGCTGGATGTCACTGAGATTGAAGCTAAATTACATATATAAAATAATAGTCTCGGCTTTCTTTCCCAAAAACTGATGGATATTAGGCTTTATAATATTTTATTTTTCTTTAGGACTTAAATGCTGTTGCCTTTCGATTTAAGGATAAAGAGCGCCCACGTGGCTACACATCTAAAGTGTCCGGACTATTACATGTACGTAGCAGAGACCTTTTTATTGCACATTATGAACACGAAAAGATTCCTTCACTGAGATTAATTAAGCAGAACTATAAAACACTTGTCAATATCCTGGCCAACTGTTTGCATTGTATATCCTTGTACATAATTCAACCTGTCGTGCGCCTTTCCACTCGTTCTAACAGACCTTAAATTATACCGCTCTTTTTGTGTTTTTGCCTCGATGACCAACATTTGGAGGCTCGAATATTAAAAGGACTCTCTGCTCAACCCTTCTCCTCAATCTGCCTCACCAATTAAAAATGAAGAAATAAAATGCACGTTTGGTATCGCTACATTTGCAAAGGTCCGATCTATGAAAATATTAAATTAATCAAATCTGTAAATGGCATAATTAAGAAAAAATCCCCAATTGCATCATTGCAATAATGAGTAATAAGAGGCAATCAAAACATCTCATCTATCTCAAAAAAACATCAGCTCAGGGCACAAAAAAACAAGCCCTCACATCGCCCCAAATCTCAAACATTGAAGATATTACTTTTTTAAAATTACATAAGCAAGAATTTTTTTCTCTCACAAAACAAAAACTATGCATATTTGGTATCTCTGTAATCATCCTGACCAGGAAATGATATCCAGGTCATTTTTACCCTAAAATGGGGGGGGGAAAAAAAGTGGAATTGCACACTTTTTTATTTTATTTTTCCTGCTGTCGAGGACATCACATGATGAAATGGATGTCATTCAAAAGTACGACTCAAAACAAACCCTCATATGGCTGTCAACAGAAAACTAAAAAAAAAAAGTTATGGCTCCTGCAGTAAGGCTGGGTTCACACTGCATTGGAGGCATCCGTTAGACGGACTACGTTCACCGCGGCATAACACGGTGTAACGCAGTTCGTTAACGCCGCCATTAAGTCCTATGTCGGACGCATTGCTAGCGCACGCCCACAATGGGCGTGCGCTAGAGATGTGCCGTCATTGAGTGACGGACCCTGGGACACGGGCTGCAGCGTTTCCAGGTCTGTCACTGCTAGCGCAGATAGAGCTAGCAGATTCTCTATCTGCGCTAGCGCGACGACATAACGCAAGTGCCGATAACAGCAGCCCGTTAACGTATGTGTTTAACGGGCTGCATAAACGCATTGTGAACCTAACCTAAGAGAGGGGAAAAAAGCACCGAAAAACAGATTCTCCCGTTCGGGAAGGAGTTAATAGAAGCAGTTATACCTGGTGCTACTGCTCATCCCCTCTTACAGAGAAATATATATATATATATATATATATATATATATATGTTCAAGAAAAGGAACAGCACAATTCTACTTATCCTCGGGTGCAAGGCCCCCAGGATATCAGTCCCATATATCCCAGCTTCCTAATACTTTCAAAGAACGAGGCAGCACTCCATCATTCCAGTGTTAGACGTGCAGGATTTTAATCAACCCACTTGTCTGAGCCCGGACAAGTGGGTTGATTAAAATCCTGCACGTCTAACACTGGAATGATGGAGTGCTCCCTCGTTCTTTGAAAGTAGATAGATAGATCTATATAATATATTTATACACGCACGCACGCACACACACTGCCTTGCGAAAGTATTCGGCCCCCTTGAACTTTTCCACCTTTTCCCACATATCATGCTTCAAACATAGGTACCAAATGTAAATTTTTGGTGAAGAATCAACAAGTGGAACACAATTGTGAAGTTGAACGAAATTTATCGGTTATTTTAGATTTTTGTTGAAATTCAAAAACTGAAAAGTGGGGCGTGCAATATTATTCGGCCCCGTTATCTTAATACTTTGTTGCGCCACCTTTTCTACGATTACAAGTCGCTTTGGGTTTGTCTCTATCAGTTTTGTACATCCAGAGACTGAAATTCTCGCCCATTCTTCCTTGGCAAACAGGAACTCAGTGAGGTTTGATGGAGATCGTTTGTGAACAGCAGTTTTCAGCTCTTTCCACAGATTCTCGATTGGATTGAGGTCTGGACTCTGACTTGGGCATGCTAACACCTGGATACGTTTATTTGTGAACCATTCCATTATAGATTTCGCTTTATGTTTGGGATCATTGTTGGAAGACATATCTCCATCCCAGTCTCAGGTCTTTTGCAGACTCCAACAGTTTTTCTTCGAGAATGGTCCTGTATTTGGCTCCATCCATCTTCCCATCAATTTTAACCATCTTCCCTGTCCCTGCTGAAGAAAAGCAGGCCCAAACCATGATGCTGCCCCCACCACGTTTGACAGTGGGGATGGTGTGTTCAGGGTGATGAGCTGTGTTGCCTTTACGCCAAACATATCATTTGGCATTGTTGCCAAAAAGTTCGATTTTGGTTTCATCTGACCAGAGCACCTTCTTCCACATGTTTGGTGTCTCCCAGGTGGCTTGTTGCAAACTTTAAACAACACTTTTTATGGCTATCTTTGAGAAATGGCTTTCTTCTTGCCACTCTGCCAGATTTGTGCAGTGTATGACTGATGATTGTCCTATGGACAGACTGTCTCACCTCAGCTGTAGATCTCTGCAGTTCATCCAGGGTGATCATGGACCACTTGGCTGCATCTCTGATCAGTCTTCTCCATGTTTGAGATGAAAGTTTAGAGGGACACCGGGTCTTGGTAGATTTGCAGTGGTATGATACTCCTTCCATTTCAATATGATCGCCTGCACAGTGCTCCTTGGGATGTTTAAAGTTTTGGAAATCATTTTGTATCCAAATCCGGCTTCAAACTTCTCCACAACAGTATCACGGACCTGCCTGTTGTGTTCCTTGGCCTTCATGATGCTCTCTGTGCTTCAAACAGAACCCTGAGACTATCACAGGGCAGGTGCATTTATACGGAGACTTGATCACACACAAGTGGATTATACATTTATCATCATTAGGCATTTGGGACAACATTGGATCATTCAGAGATCCACAAAGAACTTCTGGAGTGAGTTTGCTGCACTGAAAGTAAAGGGGCCGAATAATATTGCACGTATCCCTATACCTCTGAATACAGGCTGCTATCAATAGCCATCTGCATTCTGATTAACAATTTTCAAGGCCACTGCAGGGAATTTTTAATTACAACCATTGCACTGCCATATTGACTTCCATTTTATAAAAGCCTGCATTCAAATATACCATATCTAATATATAAAGGTGTGTGTGTGTGTGTGTGTGTGTCCGGGATTGGCATCTGAACCGTCGCAGCTACAGCCACAAAATTTTGCACAGTCACACGTCTGGACCCCGAGAGCGTCATAGGCTATGTTGTGAGGTGAAATTTTAACCCCGCGCGTTCCAATTCACCAAACAATTTTGCCCCTATCTACATAATGGGGAAAAAGTGAAAGGAAAAGTGTTGGAGGCAAATTAACAGCTGCCAGATGTGAACAAGGGGGACTTAAAGAATGACAGCGATGGCGCCAAAGAGTATATACTGTACAGTTGCTAAGGTGGGGCCCCAACATGGGATAATCACCACACCACCACGGGGATATGAACACACACACAAAATGCACCACACACTACCACGTGCTCGAACACATATACCACCCTCAGCGCACATTTCACCACACATACACCAACCTCGCCACATAAGTCGAAACACAAAAGTCGCCGCTCAAAACTCGCCACGCGCAAAATTCTCCACATGCAAAACTCGCCACACGTGCAAAACTCACCTCATCGAAAACTCGCCACACGCAAAACTTGCACACGCGGAAAAATTGCCACATGCGCAAAAGTTGCAACACATGCAAAAGTTGCCTCACACAAAACTTGCACATACTCAAAAGGCACCACACATAAAACTCGCCACGCGCAAAACTCGCCATGCGCAAAACTTGCACACAACTTGCTACACTAACCTGTCACATGCAACTCGACACACAAAAAGTTGCTACACGCATGTCGCCACACAAAACTCATCTCACAAAAGTCACTACATGCATGTCGCCACACGCAACTCAACACACACAACTTGACACACGAAACTCGCCCTAAAACACACACAAGTCTGGTATTATCCTTCAAAAATAAAAATCTGATTAATAAGCAGACAAACTACAAGAGCAACAAATGTACCATATAGGAATCTGGCAGCTGTCAGTCACATGACCAGTCTATTATGTGTATGTGTGAGCTAATATATACTGCCAGGGGGTGGGCTTACTGTTGGCTGTGGATTTATCAGGCTGCCAATTTAGCTTACAAATACTGAGGTAAAAATACTGACCAAATAACGTGTGAACGAGGTCTAATACAGGAGGAGATGACATACAGATATATACTATATACAGGAGGAGATGACACACAGGTATATACTATATACAGGAGGAGATGACACACAGGTATATACTATATACAGGAGGAGATGACACACAGGTATATACTATATAGAGGAGGAGATGACATACAGGTACATACTACATACAGGAGGAGATGACATACAGGTATATACTATATACAGCAGGAGATGACACACAGGTATATACTATATAGAGGAGGAGATGACATACAGGTATATAGTATATACAGATGGAGATGACACACAGGTGTATATACTATATACAGGAGCAGATTACCTACAGGTATACAGTATATACAGGAGGAGATGACATACAGGTATATACTATATACAGGAGGAGATGACACACAGATATATACTAGGTGAGATGACACACAGGTATATACTATATACAGGGGAGATGACATACAGGTATATACTATATACAGGAGATGACATACAGGTGTATACTATATATAAGGGAGATGACAAACATGTATATACTGAGGTGAAAATGAAAAGGTGTGAGTGCAAAATGAGAGGAGTGAGGGAAAATAGTGGAGTGATCAGAAAATGACAGATGTGAGGTCGAAATGACAAGTGTTAGGGGGGAATGAGAGGAGTGAGGGGGAAAATGAGAGGTGTGAGGGGGAAAATGAGAGGTGTGAGGGGGAAAATGAGAGGCGTGATGGAAAATAAGAGAAGTGAGGTGCTATAACTAACCACAGATATTTACTATGCCCAGGCAACGCCGGGCTCTTCAGCTAGTATATTATATAATTGGGTGATTGCTGTACATACTATTCCCCAACTACTAATTTACAAGCTTGGACACTAACACTTGGTTCTGAGATCTTCTTGTAAAGTTGCTGACTTCCTGATCCAGTAGGTCTTCTTACTTCCCTCTCCTGGGATCTTTCGCAGGTAGAACACACTAATCATACAGCCTTGTGATTGATCTGGTACAGTTCACCGCATGTTCTTTCTCCTCTAAATCCAAATATATTTTGTGAATATCGCTTGGATATTGACTTTCTTTTTTTTCTTCTCAGTATTACCCTCTAGAAGAAGTCTTGGCTGCTGAGTATTTACTTGAAGAATTCAGGCCTGACTTGATACAAATGGTGCTTGATAAACTCAGGCCAGAGAATGTCCGGTAAGTTCGCTGGGAGACCATGTCCAACTAGTGATGAGCGAACGTGCTCAGATAAGGCGTTATCCGCCATGCTCAAGGGCTAACAGTGACGTCGGTGTGCTCAAAAAAATATTCGAGTCCCCGCAGCTGCATGTCTCACGGCTGTTCGACAGCCACAACACATGCAGCCGCGGGGACTGGAACGTAATTTTCAAGCACACCAGAGACACTCTGTTAGCACCCGAGCATGCTCAGATAACACCTTATCCAAGCACGTCCGCTCATCACGATGTCCAGCACCTAAAGAGTCATGACCTGACAACCTTGTGTAGTCTGTACTCGGGTCAGTGTGTCTTTCTACCTACTTATTGTAACACCGAAGAAGCGTATTTTGGCATTTTACTGCCTATTTAAAATGGCTATAATACTTTTTTTTTTTTTTCTTTGCAAAACTTGTGATTTGACTTATTTAAAAAAATAAATAAATAAAAAGAGCTATCCCACACAGAATGCACTGATTTCACTTCATCAAAGACAATGGAATCGCCGAGTTATCAGCCTATTAATGCATTTCATGAAGGAACAATAAAAAAAAATTGGCCCCAGAATTTGTTGATTTTATATGAAATATACGGTAAGTATTTAAACGGGTGATTACTAGTCCTCCCGAATACCCATGATCAGAGCTCATCCTAATCCGAATATTCACTGTATGGACACAAGTACTGGGAAGCCTGCACAGTACACCTACAGGGGCTCCTATGACATTAATATGGAGCTTGTCCCTCTTACGGCTATGACATTTCCTCCCTTCTGGGAAGTTTTCTCCAAGAGTTTGGAGGTGTAAGTAGGTTTTTTTTTTTTTTTTTGCCATTCATCCAGATGAACATTTGTGAAGTCAGACACTGATTTTGGAGGAGAGGGCCGGCTCACCATCTCCATCTAGTCCATATCGATGGTGTTGGATGTTTGAGCTCTCAAGTTCTTCCACACCAAACTCCCTCCCCAACCATGTGGTTATGGGGTTTTGTGGGTTTTCTGTGAAACAGAAAAAGGGCCTACAAGCTGCGACTTCCAGAAAGTTAGAATTTATAGTTGTCCTAAATGTTTTGTATGCCGAACCAATAAGTTTTAAACGAAGGATCCGATGCCGACCCGCAGAAAACAAGCCCATAGCATTATCCCTCGTCTACCACAAACTTTACTGCTGGCCCAGTGCTGTCCGGTTGCTAACATTCACCTGACATTCATCAATCAGACTGGAGACGTGAAAATGTGTTGTTTGGAGTGATGTGTCACTGTCTTCTATCTGGCAGAGTCCAGGGTCAGTGTGCCTTACACCACTCCATCTGACGTGAGGCAGTGTGCTTGGTGATGTAAGGCTTACTTGCAGCTTTGCGGCCTTTTAAACACCTCGCCATGAAGATCTTGGGCTGATATTAGACCAGAGTGTTGGTGACATTTCTGCACTCAGTTATTCCCCCCTCCCCCTGTGTAGCGTTACGTGATCTCCGCTTCGTGGCCGATTTGCTGTGATTTATTCCATTTTTCACAAATATGACTTACAGGTGATGGTGGAATATTTCGGAGGGGAAAAATGTAATGAACGGACTTTGCTTTCAGTACAGGACAGCACTGGCATCAGAATGGCTCGTTCTAAAGAGCTCACTATCACAAATATAGGAGGACGGCACGGCGAGAGGATACAGTGGGGGCAAGGGACAGAATGAAAACCCTGCAGTCAGTGATTGACGTGGCCTCATACTTGTGTCTATACGTTCCGCAGCCTGTTTGTTCTCCATCCTTGTAGGGTTTCCCCGGATTGTGCTGCTCAATGTGCTGAAATCCGACCATCTATAATGTGTTCCCATGTATCTCTCCGTTTATAAAGTGTGTTTTACACCATATAACAAGGACAATTGGAATTTGTTCTGCTTTTTTCTGTCATTGTAACAGAAGGGCCGTGCAGAGATTACATGAGGATGTTCTGCCCCACGACCTTTTTCTACCCTTTCTGCAGATTTGTGTTTAGTAAGCAGAGAACATGAGCTGAACACCCCGCACTAAGTGCCCATATGCTCTGATATTTCCATCCTGCACCATAAAGCGGAGTTTTATGCTTTCCCCTCTGCTGCGAGCAAGCACAGGCTTGTTTACTACAGCAGAAAAGCCGCCCTGGAGACAGAAGGGACGCCATTATCTGTAGAGCCATCCTGGATAGGACACTGCCGCCATCTGTAGTGGCACAGCCGGCACGCTGATGAGGCGCCGCTGCAGACCCTGCGGGGAAGGCTCGCGCACACATGCCATTTCCCATTTTCTGCTGATACCTTAACCTTGTTGTCTTTGTGGATTGATGTAGAAAGGACTTGTAGCTCCCAAGATTACTACTGATCTTGCACTTGTGGAGTTAATCTAAGCGTGGTGTCTTTATGACCAAATTGGTGTGACTGCTGGCGGAGTGGCTGGATGGGAGTCTTGCATGGTGGAAAAGGTGTGTGGGATTTGTAGGTCATCGCCTGGCTTGTTACTTTAACCCTCTGCAGCCATTCCGTCCAGGGTGGATTCACACACAGAACCTGTTCACATGCAGGATAATGCACCGCTGTATCTCTAGCAGTAGTCCTAGCTCAGACGTCCCCCATGGTCAGGACTTAGGAGATGCTCTCATTCACTACCCTGCAGCATGTGACAGTAAGTGCCCCCTGGGAGTTCTTTCTTCAGTGAAGTGTCCGAAGTTCTCGCTGACATCTCATGGAAAGGACGTTACATGATGCCGGAGATATCATTCAAGATGTGGAGGGGTGTCGTTGTCATCAGTCATTCCGGACACTTTGCTGAAGAATCGGCGCCCATTGGCTACTTCATAGTTCATTATCATACAGCAGGTGACTAAATAAAAGACTATTTACTTGGCAGTGGCATCCAGCAGACCGTGCAGCCACTATGGGGCCTGGTTCCAGTGCTTCCCACCCATCCTCAGACCTTCTACCTTATGTACATCATGGGTGCAGATCCAGGAGGATCAAGGAGCCACCAGCTCACTGCTCCACCATTCCCTCTGATCAGAGTCAGCACAGTGGGCACGTTGACATCCCTACCGGAATGGGGAGAGGTTAGGGGTGTGGGTAGCGCTTATTAAATTATTTTTTTTTGCTATTGTATGGGAATATACAAATATACTGTGTGTGGTGCAAGTAGAAAGGCAGGGGGATGCTGTGGGGGCCATTAGATTGTGTTGTGGGACTTTAAAGGGAACCTGTCAGCACAAAGGTGACGGCCAATCTGAAGGCAGGGTGACCTGAGCAGATTGATGTATAATTTTATGAGAAGGTTCAGTATAACCTGTGTTTTAGTCATTAAATCTTCTGTTCTTTCTGGGATTTTCATTCCAGTAGCGGTCCGACCAATGTCTGATGGCAATCTCTGTATGCACTCTTATACGCCGATCAGTCATTGATAGACCACCCAGATCGGACTGCATTTTATAGGCGACCCCTTTAATTTTAACCCTTTCACGACATGCACCGTACTATTACTGCGCATGTCGTGTCTCCCCTTTTGATGTGGGCTCCGGCGGTGAGCCCACATTAAAGTCGCGACATGTCAGCTGTTTTGTACAGCTGACATGTGCGCGCAATAACGGCGGGTGAAATCGCTATTCACCCGCCGCTATTAACCTGTTAAATGCCGCTGTCAAACACAGAGCGGGATTTAACAGGCGCTTCCGGCCGGGCGGCCGGAAATAACGTCATCGCCGACCCCTGTCACATGATCGGGGGTCGGCGATGCATCAGGATGGTAACCATAGAGGTCCTTGAGACCTCTATGGTTACTAATGCCGGCCTGCTGTGAGCGCCCCCCTGTGGTCGGCGCTCACAGCACACCTGCATTTCTGCTACATAGCAGCGAACATCAAATCGCTGCTATGTAGCAGAGCCGATCAAGTGGTGCCAGCTTCTAGCCTCCCATGGAGGCTATTGAAGCATGGCAAAAGTAAACAAAAAAAAATGTTTTTAAAAATATGAAAAAAAATAATGAAAATTTAAATCAACCCCCTTTCGCCCCATCCAAAATAAAAAAAAAAATAAAAAATCAAATCTACACATATTTAGTATCGCCGCGTTCAGAATCGCCCGATCTATCAATAAAAATAAAAGGATTAACCTGATCGCTAAACGGCGTTACGAGAAAAAAAGTCGAAATGCCAGAATTACGTTTTTTTGGTCGCCGCGACATTGCATTAAAATGCAATAACGGGCGATCAAAAGAACGTATCTGCACAAATGTGGTATCATTAAAAACGTCAGTTCGGCACGCAAAAAATAAGCCCTCACATGACCCCAGATCCCGAAAAATGGAGACGCTATGGGTATCAGAACATGGCGCTTTTTTTTTTTTTTTTTAAAGCAAAGTTTTGAATTTTTTTTCACCACTTAGATAAAAAATAACCTAGACATGTTAGGTGTCTATGAACTTGTAATGACCAGGAGAATCATAATATCAGGTCAGTTTTAGCATTTAGTGAACCTAGCAAAAAAGCCAAACAAAACAATCTTGGAATTATTTTCCCATTTTCTAGTACAAGACATGGTAAAACCAATGGTGACTTTCAAAAGTACAACTCGTCCCGCAAAAACCAAGGCCATATTGACGGAAAAATAAAAAAGTTATGGCTCTGGGAAGGAGGGGAGCGAAAAATGAAAACACAAAAACGAAAAAAGGCCGCGGCATGAAGGGGTTTAAAATCTCAAAGCAGCAATTCAGATGAGATGACTAGTGTTGTGTGTGTTTTTTTTTTTTTTCTTTGCTTTTTTTTTTTTTTTTATATATATATTTTTTATTTTTTTGTAGTAGATTTTCAATTATTTTCTGATATCGCTTTCTGGTGGGCAGACTAGAGAAGCTTTCAAAACAAAATAGTAAAGGCTAGTGTTTTTTGTTTGTTTTTGTTTTGTCCTTTCAATTTTGAGTATTGACTTTCTTTTGTGTTGATAAAGATGTTGGTATAAATTGGCATGTGAATTTTGGGGTTAATAAAATTAATGATATAACCTTTTGTGGATCATAAGACTGCTGAGATTTAAATATTAGAGAAAGATAACACAAGTAAACACAAAATTCAGTTTTTAAATGAAAGTCCTTTTATTAATGGAAAAAGAAATCCAAACCTACCGGGCCCTGCGTGAATAAGTGATTGCCCCCTAAACCTAATAACTGGTTGGGCCAATCTTAGCAGAAACAACTGTAATCAAGTGTTTGGGATAACTGGCAATGAGTCTTTTACAATGCTTTGGAGGAATTTTGGCCACTCATCTTTGCAGAATTTTTGTAATTCAGCCGCATTGAGATGTTGTAGCATGATCTTAAAAAGGAGGTTCATGCTCAGAAACCCTCCAGTCAAATTAATTTTTCACACAGGGCCCTGTAGGTTTGGATTTTTTTCCCTTTAATAATCAAGACCTTCATTGCAAAACTGTATTTTGTTTACTTGTGTTATTTGTCTAATATTTACTTATATTTGTTTGATCTGAAATATTGAAGTGTGAAAAACATGCAAAAGAATAGGAAATCGGGAAAGGGGCAAACACTGTTACACAGGGGTGTGTGTGTGTGTGTGTGTGTGTGTGTGTGTGTGTGTGTGTGTGGATAGATAGAACTTCTACCTTTTTAAAAATATCAATTGGCAATTGTTTTAGTCCAGAATGCCATGTCCTTGCATTGTCTGTTTTTTTGTTTTTTTTTAATAAAAATGAAGTTGCTTGGTGTGCGGCGTTGCATTACTTTTATCTAGAGTATCTCTTTAGCCAATACACCTAGGAAATGGCTGCTGCCATCTGAGCCTGAGACTAAACCCAACCACCCAAAATAATTTTGTATATGTCTTGTCCTTTAGGGTGGCCATTGTTTCCAAGTCTTTTGAGGAAAAAACAGACCGGACAGAAGAATGGTACGGGACACAATACAAGCAAGAAGACATCCCAGCAGATGTTATTCAGGTTTGGAGATCACATTATATTTTTGTGTGTCTGTGGGTTGTTTTTTTTTTTTTTTTGTGTTAAGATCTGACATATAATCTAGTTGTAAACATTGAAAAATGTAATTACTTGTGAGAATAACAAAAAAAGTGAACCTTTAAAAAAAAAAAAAAAGTGGCCACAATGAGGCTATGTGCACATGTTGCGGTTTTTACCGCGGAACCGCAGCGTTTCTGCAGCTGCGGGTCCGCAGCAGTTTCCATTGCGTTTACAGTTACATGTAAACCTATGGAGACCGCAATCCGCTGTGCACATGCTGCGGGAAAAAATGCGCAGAAACGCAGAGGTTTATATTCCGCAGCATGTCACTTCTTTGTGCAGAATCGCGGCGATTCTGCACACATAGGAATGCATTGATCTGCTTACTTCCCGCATGGGGCTGTGCCCAAGATGCGGGAAGTAAGCGGATAATGTGCAGATGGTACCCGGGGTGGAGGAGAGGAGACTCTCCTCCAGGCCCTGGGAACCATATTTGTGTAAAAAAAAATTAAAATAAAAAATGATATACTCACCTCTCAGCGCTGCACGCGGCCGTCCGGTCTCAGTTGCTGTGCGAGCAGGACCTGAGATGACGTCGCGGTCACATGACCGTGACATCACGAAGGTCCTTCTCGCACAGCATCTTTGGAACCGGACCGCCGCGTGCAGCGCCGAGGAGATCGGGACGTCAGAGGGTGAGTATATAACCATTTTTAATTATTTTTAACATTACTATTGATGCTGCATATTGCTGCATATGCAGCATCAATAGTATAGGAGTAATCCCGCAGCGGAAATCGCAAAACAAACCGCGATAAATCTGCAGGGATAACCGCAGCGGTTTTGCCCTGCAGATTTATCAAATCCGCTGCGGGAGAACCTGCAGAGGACCCGACCTACGTGTGCACATAGCCTGAATGCGTTAGGACAAAGAACTCATCAAGATCCGCTGCTGGCAGCTCTTTACAGTTGTTGAACAATGTTTACCCAGATGTGCTCCATGAGAGACTAGTCCGGAGACTACAATCCTAGGTGTAGAACCTTCATGAAAGCTTTTTCATGGTGTTGCCCAAATGGTCTCCAGATATAAACTAGAAACTGGTATAGAGGACCAATCTCTACAGCAAGGAGTCCTGCTTTTGTCTTGGCACCAGTGAAAGCAAGAAATTGGTCTAGAGATGATAACTTCAAAATTATTTCCATTTTTACATAATTTTTTATAACCTGTTTATTGATCCTGAAATTTCCAGAAATCCCTGGCTTTTTTTCTTGGTGTAGCAACTCAAGGTTGACTGTACATTCCTACATATTATCTGTACTGCATCTTTAACTTAGCTTTGTCATGTAAAGCTCTGGTGCAGAATGGCAATCCTAGAGTGGGCATGCTAGCCGGAAAGAGCATGACTAATCACTACTGCCCCCTGGACTGGAGGTAGTTGCATGTGGCTTGTATATATGCAGTTATATGACACTTCAGTTAAAGGGAACAAGTAATCAAAAATGACCTTTTTAACAGAAAAACAAGATTAAGATAAGATTTTTAAACTTGAATCCTCTAATAATGAGAACACAGGATTCTCTTTCCTATTAGTGATCTGCACAGCGCCCTCTGCACAGCGCCCTCTGCACAGACTATTGTTTCCTATGCTTCAAATATCTACTATAAAGCATGGCTATAAATTCTGCAGCAGCAAGAATTCTGCCCCCATAATTATATACGGGGAAAAAAAACTAACATCAGAAGATAGAATGTGGTTTAATTAGAGAAAATATATAGATAACGAATACTAGTACCATTTCTATACATTACAGTTTATATAATGACTCCATACCAGAGCTTCACATTGCCGATGATTCGGTGTTCGCAGTCTAATTTATTTATTTTAAATAATAGTAAATTTTGCCATTTGTTTTGTTTTCTGAAAATGAATCATTGTACACTGCTCAAAAAAATAAAGGGAACACTAAAATCCCACATCCTAGAGATCACTGAATGAAATATTCCAGTTATAAATCTTTATTCATTACACAGTGGAATATGTTTAAAACAATAAAACTTAAAAATGATCAACGTAAATCACAACTAATATCCCACGGAGGTCTGGAGTTGGAATGATGCTCAAAATCAAAGTGGAAAATGAAGTTACAGGCTGATCCAACTTCAGTGGAAATGCCTCAAGACAAGGAAATGATGCTCAGTAGTGTGTGTGGCCTCCACGTGCCTGTATGATCTCCCTACATCGCCTGGGAATGCTCCTGATGAGGCGGCGGATGGTCTCCTGAGGGATCTCCTCCCAGACCTGGACTAAAGCATCCACCAACTCCTGGAGAGTCTGTGGTGCAACGTGACGTTGGTTTATGGTGCGAGACATGATGTCCCAGATGTGTTCAATCGGATTCATGTCTGGGGAACAGGCGGGCCAGTTCATAGCTTCAATGCCTTCATCTTGCAGGAACTGCTGACACACTCCAGCCACATGAGGTCTGGCATTGTCCTGCATTAGAAGGAACCTAGGGCCAACCGCACCAGCATATGGTCTCTCGAGGGGTCTGAGGATCTCATCTTGTTACCTAATGGCAGTCAGGCTACCTCTGGCGATAACATGGAGGGCTGTGCAGCCACACCATTACTGACCCACTTCCAAACCGGTCATGCTGAAGGATGTTGCAGGCAGCAGATCGCTCTCCACGGCGTCTCCAGACTTTGTCACGCCTTTCACATGTGCTCAGTATGAACCTGCTTTGATATGTGTAGAGCACAGGGCGCCAGTGGTGAATTTGCCAATCCTAGTGTTCTGTGGCAAATGCCAAGCGTCCTGCACGGTGTTGGGTTGTGAGCACAACCCCATCTGTGGACATCGGGCACTCAGACCATCCTCATGGAGTCGGTTTCTAACCGTTTGTGCAGACACATGTACATTTGTGGCCTGCTGGAGGTCATTTTGCAGGGCTCTGGCAGTACACCTCCTGTTCCTCCTTGCACAAAGTCTGAGGTAGCGGTCCTGCTGCTGGGTTGTTGCCCTTCTACGGCCCCCTCCACATCTCCTGGTGTACTGGCCTGTCTCCTGGTAGCACCTCCAGCCTCTGGACATTACGCTGACAGACATGGCAAACCTTGCCACAGCTCGCATTGATGTGCCATCCTGGATGAGCTGCACTACCTGAGCCACTTGTGTGGGTTGTAGAGTCCGTCTCATGCTACCACGAGTGTGAAAGCACAACCGACATTCAGAGGTGACCAAAACATCAGCCAGAAAGCATTGGTACTGAGATGTGGTCTGTGGTCCCCACCTGCAGAACCACTCCTTTATTGAGGGTGTCTTGATAATTGCCAATTTCCATCTGTTGTCTATTCCATTTGCACAACAGCATGTGAAACTGATTGTCAATCAGTGTTGTTGCTTCCTAAGTGGACAGTTTGATTTCACAGAAGTTTGATTTACTTGGAGTTATATTCTGTTGTTTAAGTGTTCCCTTTTATTTTTTTTGAGCAATGTATGTTGTTTTTGTACAAGTCAATGTCCATTTATTGGCAAAAAAGGAATCTGGCACATATAGGTGGGCTGCTCTGCGGGAATATCTTTTTCAAGGTATAAAAACCAAATGAGAAAGGCGCACAAATGTTGGTATTAATAAAAACCGTTTTGGAATCCAAAAGCTCTTCATTCCTGCAGAGCAGCCCACCTATAAACGTGCTAACTTCCATTTCTACCTCTGGAATAACCTTTTCCTCCAGCGACGGGGAAGCAGCAGCGGCTTTCCTTGCTTTTATAGGTGTTGTGCCTGCATGTGAGTGCTACCATCTATTTTGTATGTGCTTCTGTCCTTCTCCATTTTCCATTTATTGCCTTAGAGAGGTAATGCCCACACGTCACTTTATATACCGTACTATCATTGTAACGTTTTTATATTTGTCTTTTTAAGAAATGGCAAAAAGCTGATATCAATGGAAAGTTTCATCTACCAATGAGGAATGAATTCATTCCCACAAACTTTGAGATTGTGCCTTTAGAAAAGGATGCAACATCCTATCCTGCACTGATTAAGGTAAGAATTCAGGATTTAGTATCTATGTAGGCTCAATAGAGCTAAACCTACACTTGACAACATTGCAGTTCTAGTTTGGTGTCCATACACCATGACCTAACCACTTGCCCCTTCTCAACTCTTCCATGTTTGTGCATGTGGTTGTGTTTTGTTTGTTTGTTTTTTTTCCTTTATTTTGTGCTTCCCTGTCCCTGCTGAAAAGCATCCCCACAGCATGATTCTGCCACCACCATGTGCGATGGTGGGTATGGTGTTTTCAGGGTGATGTGCTAACAGGGTGTTAGTTTTCTGCCACACATGGGTGTGTTGAATTGAGCCCAAAAATCTCTACTTTGGCATCATCTGACCAGAACACCTTTTCCTGGTGCTCGCTGTGTCCCCTACATGGCTTTTTGCGAACAGGACTTCTTATGGCTTGCTTTCAAATATGGCATTCTTGCCACTGTTCCATAAAATACAAATTTGTGGAGTATACGACTAATCGTTGTCCTGTGGACAGATTCTCCCACCTGAGCTGTGGATATCTGCAGTTCCTCCATAGGGACCATGGGCTTCTTGACTACTTCTCCAATTCATTTTCTCCTTGCTTGTGATGTCAGTTTAGGTGGATAACCATGTCTTCACAGGTTTGCATTTGTGCCATACTCCTGTTTTTGTATGATCTAGAACAGTGCTCCTTGAAATGTTCAGAGTTTGGGCTATTTTTTTTTATAACCTAACCCTACTTTACTCTTCTCCATAACTTTATCCCTGACCTGTCTGGTGTGTTCCTCTGATGCCTTCACAGAACAGCTGTAGTTATAGTAGTAGTCATTTCCTTTACAGTTTACAAATATTTGCTACTTTTATTGGTATATCCTATACAATACATTTAAGTTTGTGCATGTAACATGGAAAAAAAAGTAGAAATGCTCACAGGGTATGAATACTTTTTCAATGCACTGTATATCCCTGCTGAGCATTTTGTGGGGTGGAATCTTCATTGGAAGCCGATCATTTTCCTGCTATGTCGGTGCATTTTCTGTCTTTTATTCCTAGGACACAGCGATGAGTAAATTATGGTTCAAGCAAGATGACAAATTCTTCCTCCCCAAAGCCTGCCTGAACTTTGAGTTTTTTAGGTAGGTACATTCCCTTTAATAAGCTTTAAGCGGCTGATACTGTCTTGTAAGCGATTTACGTCCCTTGCGAAGCCCACTGTCAGCGTTTTGAAGACTAATGAACACTGTTTTCCGAGCATGGATAATACGCACTGACTAATATTTATGTGGCAGGCTGTAATCGCAGGAATCGCCCAATGTGCCGACATGCAACACTTTTATGCTCACATTTTTTTTTATTATTCTTATTTATGGCTTGACGTTCAATAAAACTGTCATAATATTCAGCACTGGCCATAACGGTGGATCATTTATTCTCTCTTTATGGCTAATGATAAATTCCGCCGTGTCTGAAATATTTGGCCGTAACGCTTTAAGCAGTTAATGCTGCAGTTGCTTCGTTTGTTGTGTATTTTTCTCCTTTTCTAAAGTTCCTTTTATGTATAGAGACTTTAAGTTTATCACTTGAAAAACTAAGCCCAGAATCCAAATGGTAACTGCATCGATGCTCACTAGATCTCGCGCCTCTAGACAAATCTTAAAGGGATTGTCCGGTCTTTAAATAGTTATGACCTGTCCTTGGGATAAGCCCTGAATATTGGATCAATGGGGGAGGTCAGACACCATGCACCCCCACTAGTCAGTTGTTTGCAGGTCCTGGTGTATGGAGGACACTAGAACTCTGTAGACTGGGTAGTGATAATTTTTGGGTACTGCAGCTCTGCTCCTATTCACTTCTGAGCTGCAGTAGCCAAAAACGAACACCACCATCTATCTCCCTTTAATTTATGACAGCCATGGGAGCTGCATATGGATCGGTGGGGCCTGACATAGTGCGTTTGTGGGGGTGCCACATGTCCTGGATAATTCCTTTAAAAACATAATCTGAAAATGAGAGCTGTTTGCTTTGTTCACTCCTTTTTCTACCTAAAGTTGAAATGGAAAGTTTAAAAAGGTATCCCCTTCTCCAAGATCCTATCCCCAATATGTAGTAGGTGTAATACAATAATATAAGCAAATACCTTCAGTTAGAAATGTAGGATAGTTCTTCTGATTAGCTATGTCTTTTTCCTCATGTGCAGGGCATTGCTATAACTTAGGTATCCATGGTTACGATCACTCTTGTGTCAGTTAGTTAGTTGCTAGTGGTCGTAACCATGGATATCTAAGCTACTACAATGCCCTGCATATGGGGTAAAAGACATAGCGAATCAGAAGAACTATACCACACTTCTAATTGGAGGTATTTGCTAATATTATTATTATACCTACTACAGGATATGATCTTGGAGATGGGAATACCCCTTTAAATGAATGCAGCACTTAAATTTGACCTTGTTGATATGATCTGTAAGAACAGGAGAGTGAAATGGTTTTAACAACTTTAATAAACCGGAAAGCTAGAATTGTTGCCACTTCTGTATTGTCAAAACAATGCGGGGTCTGCTGTAATCACAGGACTTTGTATCTATAGTGGGGAAACTGGTAGATGAAGGCGATTTACCCATCCTGTAAAGTGATGGCCAGCGTCTAGTGTCCCGTTACCATCAGTGGGAGTCCAGTAATCCGGAGCTTGAAGAGGTGAGAATCTGCAGAATCTGCTCTTGGCTCACGTTGAATCGAGCACTTTTACAGCTCCCCTGCATGATGACGATGGCTAGCGAGGCACGAAAATGGCATGGTGACATAATAATGCTTGATCAGTGGGGTCCCATCGGCTGAATATACTTTGATCATAAAGTAATGGTGTATTGTACAGATCTCCTCACTTTTACCCCTTTTGTTTTATAGTGGGAGCTAGATTAAAGTCCTGAGATTACAGCAGACTGCGGAGCTTCCCGCATATAACGGCTGCAGTGTAAGATGGTGTTTAGTGTAATATACATTGGCAGACTTGAAGAGACGACTGGTAAACGCGCTGGATCTTCATCTCATGCAATTTCTTTAGTAAATTGAGAGAGGTGAATTTGATAGCATTTAAAGGGAACCGCTCGGCTTCATTTTCCATGGTCAGACAAAACTTGCGTATAGGTCAGTGTGCCACAATAAACCTGATGCATCTTTGGTCCCAGTCTGTTCAGATCTTTCTTTTATTTCTAGGCAAATTTGGCTTCCAATGACTTGGAGCCAGGATTCCTCTGCCCGGTGCCACCTTCTGCAGAGACTATCTCTGATGTGTAATGTGATTCTTTTACATCAGGCAGACACATCTGCTACGTCCGACATAACGGTGCACATCCCTGCTACATCCAGCTCCGCACCTGAAGACTGATGTAGCACCACAAACTTAGAGCGGTGCTCTGAATTCTGTATGTAGAGCACTGCACTATTGTCTGGCTATAGAAAGTCCTGAACTCTGAAGTTCACTATGCTACATTAGCCTTTTACGAGTAGCAGAGCTGGATGTAGCAGATGTCTGCCCAAATTACAGTGACAGTGGAGACGGGCTATGGTGTGTGATCAACCAGCCAAGGGCGACGAGAACGACAGACATGCATGGCGTGAGAATTCCTTTCCGCTGACATCCCCACTATCGTCAAGGGTGACTTCAACATCCCCCCCATTGACACTTCCCACTCAGCTGTCTCCAAGCTTCTATTTCACTTCCTCCTTCGTCCTTCCTCCATGGTCTTCCGCAGTCACTCAGAAAGATGGCCACACACTGGACCTCATCTTCACCCGCCTCTGCTCCCTATCTAACCTCTGTAACTCGCCTCTCCATCTGTCCACAATCCCCAACCCACAAACTTGCACACCCTCGCAGAAATCTCAAACATCTCAACCTACACTCACTCTCTAAATCCCTTCTCCTCCCTCCACCTGTTTCCCCACTATTCCCCGGCCTCTCCTCGCTGTCAAGCCCTTCACTGGCTCCCCATTGCCCAGACTCCAGCTCCAAACCCTAACCTTGGCATACAAAGCAATCCTCAACCTGTCTCCTCCATACATCTGTGACCTAGTGTCCCGGTACTTACCTGCACGCAACCTCCGATCCTCATAAGATCTCCTGCTCTACTCTTCTCACAATCATGTACCAGATTTCTCCTTTGCATCCCCCATACTCTAGAGCTCTCTACCCCAAAATATCCTCGTTCCACCATACCGCTGTACGATCAACTCTATCTCCACACCCTCCCCCCATACTGTATCCTCACCCATCGCCCCCTCATACTGTATCCTCATCCATCGCTCCTCTCATACTGTATCCTCAGCCATCGCTCCCCCATACTGTATCCTCACCCATCGCTCCCCCATACTGTATCCTCACCCATCGCTCCCCCATACTGTATCCTCACTTATTGTTCCCCCATACTGTATACTCACCCATCACTCCCCCGTACTGTAATACTGTATCCTCACCCATCGCTCCCCCATACTGTATCCTCACTTATTGTTCCCCCATACTGTATACTCACCGCTCCTCCCATACTGTATACTCACCCATCGCTCCCCCATACTGTATTCTCACCCATGGCTCCCCCATACTGTATTCTCACCCATCGCTCCCCATACTGTGTCCTCACCCATTTTTCCTCCCATACTGTATCCTCACTTATTGCTCCCCCATACTGTATCCTCACCCATCGCTCCTCCCATACTGTATCCTCACCCATCGCTCCTCCCATACTGTATCCTCACCCATCGCTCCTCCCATACTGTATCCTCACCCATCACTCCCCCCATACTGTATCCTCGCCCATCACTCCCCCCATACTGTATCCTCACCCATTGCTCCCCCCATACTGTATCCTCACCCATTGCTCCCCCATACTGTATCCTCACCCATCGCTCCCCCATACTGTATCCTCACCCATTGCTCCCCCCATACTGTATCCTCACCCATCGCTCCCCCTCCCCCATACTGTATCCTCACCCATCGCTCCCCCATACTGTATCCTCACCCATCGCTCCTCCCATACTGTATCCTCACCCATCGCTCCTCCCATACTGTATCCTCACCCATCGCTCCTCCCATACTGTATCCTCACCCATCACTCCCCCCATACTGTATCCTCGCCCATCACTCCCCCCATACTGTATCCTCACCCATTGCTCCCCCCATACTGTATCCTCACCCATTGCTCCCCCATACTGTATCCTCACCCATCGCTCCCCCATACTGTATCCTCACCCATTGCTCCCCCATACTGTATCCTCACCCATTGCTCCCCCCATACTGTATCCTCACCCATCGCTCCCCCTCCCCCATACTGTATCCTCACCCATCGCTCCCCCATACTGTATCCTCACCCATCGCTCCCCCATACTGTATCCTCACCCATCACTCCCCCATACTGTATCCTCACCCATTGCTCCCCCCATACTGTATCCTCACCCATTGCTCCCCTCATACTGTATTTTTACCCATCGCTCCCCCATACTGTATCCTCACCCATCGCTCCCGCCATACTGTACCTCACCCATCCCTTGTAGACTTTGAGCCCTGGCAGGCAGTGTCCTATCTCCTCCTGTACCAGTCGGTGACTCTCTTGGTTCCAGATTATTGTATTTGTTTTTTATTATATATACACCCTTTTTCACATGTAAAGTGCCATGGAATAAATGGCGCTATAATAATAAATAATAATGAAGCCCAGAAGATGCACCCAGCAGAGCTGAATCTGCATGGATAGAAAAGCAGAATTTCTCATAAAGTCAAAATCTGGGCCAATGAGGTATTGTGGGACATTTGTGGCACACTGTCAGCTAAGGGTACCGTCACACAGTGGCATTTTGATCGCTACAATGGTACGATTCGTGACGTTCCAGCGATATATTTACGATCTCGCTGTGTCTGACACGCTACTGCGATCAGGGACCCCGCTGAGAATCGTACGTCGTAGCAGATCGTTTGAAACTTTCTTTCGTCGTCAAGTGTCCCGCTGTGGCGGCATGATTGCATCGTGTAACAAAGGTTGTATACAATGTGCGCACAGTAACCAACGGCTTCTACATCGCAAATATGTCATGAAATTATCGCTCCAGCGCCGTGCATTGCGAAGTGTGACCGCTGTCTACGACACTGGAGCGATATTGGAGCGACGCTGGAGCGTCCCGAATCGTGCCGTTGTAGCGATCAAAATGTCACTGTGTGACGGTACCCTAAAGGTATACTGATTTAACGTGTTCATAGATTTTTTTTTTTTTAATTGACCTGCGCTGCAAACTTCACCCTTTATTCCTTTCTTGAGGTCCTGACCTGGTATTGGAGTGCAAGTGATGTTTTGTTAGCAGCTAACTGCTCTGAAATTGTGAAATTGGGCCCATAATTTTAGGCACCTGTTGGGGTCCTAGCATGTGGATTTGCTGAATGGCGACGTATCAATTTGGGGCTGAACAAATCCCAAGTGTTAAAAAAGCACTCCTCCATTCAAAATTTGTATCATAATATATTGCAGTCATCATATTATATAGCACTGTGTACTTACAATTGTTCGTTTTACCTTTCTACCCAGATAATTCTTCTCTTTTCCATTAGTTTTGGCCAACAGTATTGACACCCCTGCAATTCTGTCAGATAATACTCAGTTTCTTCCTGAAAATGATTGCAAACACAAATTCTTTGGTATTATTATCTTTGTTTAATTTGTCTTAAATGAAAAAACACAAAAATAATTGTCCTAAAGCCAAATTGGATATAATTCCACACCAAACATAAAAAAGGGGGTGGACAAAAGTATTGGCACCGTTTGAAAAATCATGTGATGCTTCTCTAATTTGTGTAATTAACAGCACCTGTAACTTACCTGTGGCACCTAACAGGTGTTGGCAATAACTAAATCACACTTGCAGCCAGGTGACATGGATTAAAGTTGACTCAGCCTCTGTCCTGTATCCTTGTGTGTACCACATTGAGCATGGAGAAAAGAAAGAAGACCAAAGAACTGTCTGAGGACTTGAGAAACCAAATTGTGAGGAAGCATGAGCAATCCCAAGGCTACAAGTCCATCTCCAAAGACCTGAATGTTCCTGTGTCTACCGTGCGCAGTGTCATCAAGAAGTTTAAAGCGCATGGCACTGTGGCTAACCTCCCTAGATGTGGACGGAAAAGAAAAATTGACAAGAGATTTCAACGCAAGATTGTGCAGATGTTGGATAAAGAACCTCGACTAACATCCAAACAAGTTCAAGCTGCCCTGCAGTCCGAGGGTACAACAGTGTAAACCCGTACGATCCATCGGCGTCTGAGTGAAAAGGGACTGTATGGTAGGAGACCCAGGAAGACCCCACTTCTTACCCCGAGACATAAAAAAGCCAGGCTGGAGTTTGCCAAAACTTACCTGAAAAAGCCTAAAACGGTTTGGAAGAATGTTCTCTGGTCAGATGAGGCAAAAGTAGAGCTTTTATTCAGTCGCCATGACAGCACAACGAGAGAGGGGATCCGCCCTTCAGGGACAGGAAACCTCAGACATAAAAGGGCGGCACCTCACTCCCCCGTCAGTTGGTTTCCTGTCCCTAACAGGGGAACCTCTTCAGGCAGACCCTAAGAAGAGGGTTGAAGATTAAAGAAGATATCCCACTTCTGACAGGCCAACGCAGGTAGCGGGGGTCCCCTACCTCGGCCCGGTCAGATTGTGGAAGCACCACATGGCAGGGGTACTGTCTGTGTCGGTGTCAGCAGTGAGAAGCGGCCTCAGGTGGCGTGGGCTGACTTCTAATGTGGACCACGCATGTACCCGGTAAGTATGCGGGGCTGTGCTTTGCGGGGTCGTATCTGCTGGGGCCTCCGGGGATCTGTCCGCTGCCTGGTGCAGGCGCGCTGATTGCTTCGGGCGGTGCTGGCGTCTTCCTGCGCGTATCGGCCTGCAATGCCGCGGCCGCGACCGGAAGTGACTTTTCCGGATGTTGCGGCTGGCGGCGCGGCCTGATGACGCGGCGGGGCATGCGCAGTAGCACCGTCCCGGTCAATGGCGGCGCCCTGATGTCCGGGCCGTACTGGATCTCGGCGGGGGGCGGGGACGCAACCCTGGGAAGCATGCCCTATCAGCGCCTGGTACTGAACGCACCACCTGGAGATCGTGCTGTCCCCCATCCGGGGGTGGTACCATGGGGGCATATTTAAGGTAGCACATGTCGGCTGTAAGATGCTCCTGATCCTTTCTCGTGATGGATTCGCCAGAAGGAGCATCGCAGCTGGTCAGACAGCAGCAGCAGGAGTTGGAAGAGCCTCAGGTGAGCTCCCAATGGCGATCTAGTGGCGGTAGTCGCGCTGGTGGAGCTAAAGCGGCTCAAAAATCAATCAAGTCCTCAGGCCGTAAGGAATCTCCGGCTAAGAAGGACCCCCCAATCACGGTACCATTCGCTGCAGGGATGGGTAAGTGAGCTACGTGACAGTACGCTTTCTGATTGCTGTCCCTCCTTGTATTCCCTCTCTCCTTATTAGGGGAGGAAATGTGTTTCCAAGTCCAAGCATAGGGAGTGTGCCATGTGTACAGAGCCACTTCCAGATGGACATAAAAAGAAGTTGTGCAGATCCTGCATACAGCGTTTAATTGAGGAAGAGGCCCCTGACCTTACGTCTACACTTAGGGACATGGTTAAACAGGAGGTCAGAGATTCCATGAGATCCAGGTCTCAGAAGACAGTTTCCAAAAAAAAGGAAGGAGATTTCATCCCCAGCCTCAGATGTGGATTCAGAGACAGGTGGTGCGAGCTCGGATTCTCTTCCATCATCTTCATCATCAGAGGACATAGAATCTAGCCAAGCCTGTCTGTCACTGGAAAGGATTAATCACCTAGTCAAGGCCGTCAACAACGCTATGGGGATTGAAGAGACCCAGTCAGAATGTTCCATTCAGGACATAATGTTCAAGGGCATAGATCGCAAATCCCGAAGGGTTTTTCCTGTAGTAGATAAAATCAAGTCGCTGATTACAAAAGAATGGAAGAAACCCGAAAGGAAGGGGTCACTTCCACCAGCTTTCAAGAGGAGGTATCCTTTCGAGGAGGAGGCTTCATCGCCTTGGGACAAGGTCCCGAAATTGGATGCAGCAGTGGCCAAAGCGTTCAAAAAAACTTCTCTCCCATTTGAGGATTTAGGAAACTTAAAGGACCCGCTTGATAGGAAAGCCGATGTGTTCCTTAAAGGAGCTTGGGAAGCATCAGCGGGATCCCTGAGGCCGGCAATTGCGGCCACTTGCACAGCCCGGTCATTGATGGCGTGGCTGGGCCATCTAAAAGACCAACTCAAGGATAAGGTTCCTACAAATGAGATCCTGTCTTCTATGTCAATAATTCAAGATGCAGCAGCCTTCCTTTCGGATGCGTCAGCAGATTCTGTTAGGCTGGTCGCAAGGTCCTCAGCCTTATCTAACGCAGCCCGCAGAGCACTTTGGATAAAATGTTGGCCAGGAGACTTACAGGCCAGATCAAAGCTATGTGGCATCCCTTGTGAAGGTGTTCATTTGTTTGGACCGGTGCTAGATGAACTACTAGAAAAGGTGGGTAACAGTAAAAAGCGGTTCCCTCTTTTGAGAAAACCCTTTTATAGGCGAGATTACAACAGAGGATGGTCTTATCGCCTAAGATCTGACAGAGATTCAAATAGAGAATCAACCAGATATAACTCCAACAGAAGAAGAGATAGAGGATATATGTTTAACTCCTCTCGGGACTCTAAAAAACCTCAATGACTGGCGGTCCAGGTGGGCAGTAGGCTCTTAGCCTTCTACCCGGCCTGGTTGAAGATCACCAATAGTCCGTGGATTCTCAGTATCATTAAAGAGGGTCTAAAATTCCAGTTCCATCATATCCCTCAGGACAAATTTAAATTAACTCCCATCCGTTCTTCTCCTGCAGAACAATTGGCACTGGAGTCAGAGGTCCAGGATCTCCAACAAAAAAGGGTTCTGATTAGAGTACCCGCGGAAGAGCGAGGTAAGGGGTTTTATTTCCCTTTATTCCTGATTAAAAAAAACAAAAAAAAAACCTGATGGATCATATCGTACCATCATCAATCTAAAAGGCCTGAATGAATTCTTGCTGATCCCATCCTTTAAAATGGAATCTGTGAAAACGGCAATAAAACTTCTCTTTCACAATTGCTTCATGGTTGTCCTAGATCTGAAAGACGCCTATTATCATGTCCCAATACATGTAAATCATCAGCGTTTTCTCAGGGTGGCGGTTTCACTTGCCGGCACGGTAGAGCACTTTCAGTATCAGGCACTCCCCTTTGGTGTTGCAGTTGCACCCCGTGTTTTTACTAAAATCATGGTAGAGGTTATGGCACACCTTCACGAACAAAACCTACTAATAATTCCCTACCTAGATTTATTGATTGTGGGACGTTCAGAGTCACATTGTAAAGACCAGTTGGGGAAGGTGATAGCAGCATTACATAACTTAGGATGGTTATTAATCTCAAAAAGTCTCGTCTGCAGCCCTTAAAATCACAGGAGTTTTTAGGTCTTATCATAGACTCGGATCAGCAGGAATGACGCCTGCCGGACTCAAAAGTGGATAGTATTCATCGGCTGGCCACCAGAACGATTAGTAATCCCGTAGTCTCCTTAAGAGGAGCGATGTCACTTTTGGGTTCTCTTACTTGTATTCCGGCGGTGCTCTGGGCTCAGTTTCACTCCAGATCTCTGCAGTGGGATGTTCTACATAATTTTTGTCGGCTGGGGGCTAATCTCGATAGTAAATTTTAACTATCTGTTGAGACCACTAATTCACTAATTTGGTGGACGCACATACCGAATCTTCGTAGAGGGGGTACCCTGGACAAACCAGATAACACGAGTAATAACTGATACTAGCCCCATGGGTTGGGGGGCACACTGGGAGAATAATTGGGTCCAGGGTCTGTGGTCCCAGTCTGAACGAAACTCATCCTCCAATCTAAAGGAATTGTTAGCGGAAGAACGCGCGTTAAATGGGTTCCTTATACCCCTGCAGGGTAGACATGTCAGACTAGTCTCTGACAACCAGGTGACCGTTGCCTAAATTAACCATCAAGGAGGTACGCGGTCTAGGTCGTTAATGGACGTTGCGAATCGTATTTTTCAGATGGCCGAGAATCACCTACTTTCCCTTACGACTCTTCATATAAAGGGAAAACTCAATACCATGGCCGATTATTTAAGCCGCAACGAACTCAAACAAGGGGAGTGGTCTCTAAAACCGGCTGTCTTCAATCAGATCGTACATTTGTGGGGATGTCCAGAAATAGATCTTTGTCAGTCGAGGAAACAGAAAACTACATCAATTCTGTTCCCTAAATCCAAGGGACAACCCGTATGCAGTCGACGCTCTTCTAATCTCTTGGAACTTCAATCTCGCCTATGCCTTTCCCCCTCTAAACCTATTTCCTATAGTTCTGAGGAAAATATGGGAAGACAGGGCCCGAGTGATCCTAATAGCCCCGTTCTGGCCCAGAAGGTCGTGGTTCCCATGGCTGAGGAACATGTCCATTTCCCAGCCATGGATCCTCCCAGAAATACCAGACCTCTCCCAGGGTCCAATCCTGCATCCACGAGTAGCCAACTTACACCTATCAGCGTGGAATTTGAGAGGTCACTACTAAGGGGGAAAGGATTTTCTCAAAATCTTATAAATACACTTCTTAAGAGGAGAAAAACCTCTACGACAAACCTTTGTCAGGGTTTGGAGAAAGTTCCTATCGAGTTCAGGAGCACAGATTGATCAAAAGCCTTGTATCACTCAAATTTTAGAATCTTTACAAAGGGGCCTAGAGATGGGCTTAGCCACCAGCACCCTAAGAGTTCAGGTGTCGGCTCTGGGGGCGCTATACAATTCTAACTTAGCCAGCAATCACTGGATATCTAGGTTCTTCAAGGCGGTTACCAGATCCAGACCGGTTATTAAACAAAAGATAGTTCCATGGGACCTAAATCTTGTGCTCTCAGCTCTAACACAAGCCCCGTCCGAGCCTATTGATACTGTCCCAATAAAGATCCTGTCGGTTAAAACGGCCCTCTTAGTTGCACTCACGTCCGCAAGAAGGGTTAGTGATCTACAAGCATTGTCTAGGCAACCTTCATATATGCAGTTTAGGGAAGATAGGGTTATTATGAAACCTGACCCCCTTTATCTTCCAAAAGTTGCTCCAAAATTTCATAGATCACAAGAGGTAGTCCTACCTTCGTTTTGTTCTAATCCCTGTAATGATAAGGAGCATAGATTTCATTGTTTGGATGTAAGAAGGTGTCTTCTCAGATATATTTCAGTTACAGACACCTGGAAAAAAGATCACTCCTTATTTATATCCTACCAGGGAATTAGGAGAGGGCTTAGGGTATCAAAAAATACACTAGCCAGATGGATCAGGGAGGCGATATCTCTCGCTTATACCGCAGGTGGCATGGAAATTCCAGAAGGTATAAAGGCTCACTCCACTCGTGCGGTAGCCACATCCTGGGCGGAGAGAGCAGAGGTGTCGATTGAAGACATTTGTAAGGCGGCCACATGGTCTTCTCCATCTACCTTTCTTAGACACTATAGATTAGATCTAGGTGGCTCCTCCGACCTCACGTTTGGGAGAAGGGTGCTGGAGGCAGTGGTCCCTCCCTAGTCTCTTTTCACTCCTCTGAAAGTCTCTCGTTGTGCTGTCATGGCGACTGAATAAATACGTAAGCTACTTAATGGTAGCGGTGTTTTTTCAGCAGCCCATGACAGCACCCTTATATTCTCTACCCTCTTTTGCTTATTGGGGTCGACACTTCCTTTAAAGGGAACCTGTCACCCCGTTTTTTCCGTATGAGATAAAAATACCGTTAAATAGGGCCTGAGCTGTGCATTACAATAGTGTATTTTGTGGATCCTGATTCCCCACCTATGCTGCCGAAATACGTTACCAAACTAGCCGTTTTCGCCTGTCAATCAGGCTGGCCTGGTCGGATGGGGGTGGTGACATCGCTGTTTGTTCCCCCAGATCTTGCTTATTTTTCCGTTGGTGGCGTAGTGGTTTGCGCATGCCCAAGTGCCGAATCCACTTCATAGGTGATGAAAAAAAGCGCGATCTGCGCTATTCCCCTGGTGATCGGTGGGGGCGGCCATCTTCCTGTGGCCGCGCGTGCGCAGATGGAGAGCTCTGCTGCCCAGGGCTTCAGGAAAATGGCCGTGGGATGCCGCGCGTGCGCAGATGGAGATCGCAGTGGCCATTTTCCTGAAGCCGAGATGCGAACTTTTATCTCATACGGAAAAAACGGGGTGACCGGTTCCCTTTAATTCCTAAGTTTATTCACTGGGTGAATTGTACCATGTTTTAAAATTTGTTTATGTGCTACTAACCTAGAAGGTCCTTTCATACTCTGTAAACCAACTGACGGGGGAGTGAGGTGCCGCCCTTTTATGTCTGAGGTTTCCTGTCCCTGAAGGGCGGATCCCCTCTCTCGTTGTGCTGTCATGGGCTCCAGAAAAAACACCGCTACCAGTAAGTAGCTTACGTATTTCGGGCAAAGGCATCAACATAAGAGTTTACAGGAGAAAAAAAGAGGCATTCAAAGAAAAGAACACGGTCCCTATAGTCAAACATGGCGGAGGTTCCCTGATGTATTGGGGTTGCTTTGCTGCATCTGGCACTGTACTGCTTGACCGTGTGCATGGCATTATGGCATTTGCAGCATAATGTAGGGCCCAGTGTGAGAAAGCTGGGTCTCCCTCAGAGGTCATGGGTCTTCCAGCAGGACAAGGACCCAAAACGCACTTCAAAAAGCACTAGAAAATGGTTTGAGAGAAAGCACTGGAGACTTCTAAGGTGGCCAGCAATGAGTCCAGACCTGAATCCCATAGAACACCTGTGGAGAGATCTAAAAATGGCAGTTTGGAGAAGGCACCCTTCAAATATCAGGGACCTGGAGCAGTTTGCCAAAGAAGAATGGCCCATTTTTGGAGTTTTGTGTGAAATGATCAATGTTTTGCTTTTTGCTTCATTCTCTATTGTGTTTTTTTTCATTTAAGACCAATTAAATGAAGATAATAATACCAAAGAATTTGTGTTTGCAATCATTTTCAGGAAGAAACTGAGTATTATCTGACAGAATTGCAGGGGTGTCAATACGTTTGGCCACAACTGTAGGTCTATGACATCGATTAATAACGGACTAGCTGAATCCTTCTAAGCTCTATGTAGAAACAGGAGGTCAATTTTCTCTGTACGAGTCACAAGTCACTGCAAAAGTCCCTGGCAGGGCGGATGGAGCTGCTGGGTCAGGAGGTGAAGAGGAGAATAAATGCAGGAAAAAAGACTTCCTGTTTCTACATAGAGCAGAGAAAAGGGAAGAATTATCTGGGCAGAAAGGCAAAATGAGCAATTGTAAGTACACAGTGCTTTATAACATAATGATTGCAATATATTAAGAGGATAAAAACTTTGATGGGAAGAGGAGGAGGGCTTCTTTAAGTAGCCAACGCACATTTAAACTTTCTATTTGCATGAAATTCTGAGAAGCGTTTGCTTCTGATCTCTGTGTGATCTAGCTATCAAGATGAAGGTCTGTCAGGCTCGTAAAGTCAGGAGTCAGTATTTTCTTTCCCTGTTTTAACGGTTTGCTATCCTTGTACATTGTTTACAGCATTAAAACCTATTTGCATTGGTATTCAGTATCATTCATTGTAGCGGTGACGTGCCGCCATGGGATGTAGTGACCGTAGCTGTACAATAATGCCCGCTCCACGTGTTTTGTGCAAGCACAGCAAGTAGTGAAGGTTTTAGTTACAAAACTTTAAACCAGGGATCATAATCCTACTGATGTGGTTTTAGCATAAAGGAATAAATTATTTAGTTTGAAAGGGTTAATTCTTAAGTCCTGGATTGTGTTTTTTTTGGGGGGTTAACACAGAACTATAGTATGGCAACCCATAGTATGGCAACCCATAGTATGGCAATGGGGGAATTTTCTGGTTCCTTGAACCTATGGATGTGCTTTGTTTGCAGAGAGCTCTTGCTGTAATAACACGTGCACAAAGTGTAAATGTAGGAATTTTTCTAAACATCAAGAAAAGGGGTATTGCAACCTAAATGTATCCCCACTCCAATGAATAGGTATTACCTGTTAAGATTGGTGAGTTTCCCACTAGGACCATTACCAATCGCCTGCCCACAAAATGGCCCTGCTGATCCATTCATCGCCTCCCAGGGCAGCGTTTGTGTTTGCCGCAGTCAGATTTAACTTTATATTTTTTTCCCATAAAACAATTTGTGAAATTCTCCAGTTTCGATTGTTCTTGGGAGCTTTGTGGGCTGATCCCTGTAGTTCCATAGTCGGAGGGCCGCCGGTCGAGGCCTTCTGGTTTGGATATTTGTAGCTGGGAATGATGATGATTATGGAGCCAGACTTTAATTTCGATATTCTCTTTCAGCCCATTTGCTTATGTGGATCCTTTGCATTGTAACATGGCCTATTTATACCTTGAACTGCTTAAAGATTCACTCAACGAGTATGCATATGCAGCAGAACTAGCCGGCCTGAACTATGACCTCCAAAATACCATCTATGGGATGTATGTAAGTACCTGAAGCCAAGGCGGATACGAGACCATCTCCATATCCTCCCTGGTCATTATGGGTGGAACACTCCTACCATTGCTCAGGCTTGTAATCCTCTGTAGAATCTACTCTTTAGATATCATTTTTGGGGAACAGACATTTTTTTTTATTTATTATTTCTTATTACCTCTTTGGAAATCTGAACCTCTGAAACCTGATTTGGTCCAGATCCCATCCCAAAGACAATGTGATTGTGAAGCTGCATATTCATACTCTTTTTGTCAAAGCTCCTCCTGGCACGTTCATCTCACTGCTTGCATTATCACATTTAGCGCATCTGGTTTTTTATTTGTTTTTTTTCGTATTTTTATTTTTTGTTCCCTTTTTATTTTCCACTTTTCTTTTTGTTAGTCGTTACCTCTATGCTGACCCCCTCCATTGCAACATGACATACCTGTTTCTAAGGTTATTGAAGGATGATTTAAAAGAGTATACATATGCAGCCCGCCTCGCAGGTGTCAACTATGGCATTGCATCAGGAATGAATGCAATTCTTGTAAGTAAATATCTCAAGGAAGCGGCAACTTCCCATTAAGGCATGAAAAGAAATAGAACGGTGTGGGGTGCGTGTTCTGGTTTTATACGTGGACAGGGCATTCTCCCTCGTCAATAGATTTAAGATGGCATATACACTCATCACTGAAATTCTAATGCCAAGTTGAAAAAGTCCTGGAATTCACAGGATTGATGGACATGGTGCAATGTGTTTTTTTTTTTGAAAACTTTGTTTTCGTCTCACTTTACCCAGTATTGAGTATGAGCGCCACACGCAGAAATAAATGCACTTTGCTTATTATCAATAACATTATCAGTGGTTGTCCAAGGTGTGCGAGAACGGTTCGGAGGAATGTTGTGACATTCTGAATTCACTTCAAGAATCATCAAGATCCGCTGCTGGCAGTTACCTTTCCAGTAAACAACCAATGACGTCCCAGACATGTCCGGAGATGCTGATGGCCATGGTAGCACAGTTAAGTCACACAAGCTGCTCACAGTAGCATGAGCAACATGCGACCTGATGTCCTGTTGGGGGGGGGGGGGGGAAATGGCTCCAGGGACACTTGGCCATAACATTGGTTCTACCATCGCATCCATGTAACACAGACTTATTGTTGTGCTTGAGATGAAAACTAGAGGAACTGGCTACCGTACATTATGCCACCAAATGCCATAATTGTGG